>NW_027466473.1:24475000-24476356 GCF_050575085.1 Anarhichas minor | reverse complement strand
TGTTGACTGATGATTAAAGGGAGAGAAGAGAAGAAGAAGAAGAAGAAGAAGAAGAAGAAGAAGAAGAAGAAGAAGAAGAAGAAGAAGAAGAAAAAACTAATTTGAGGTTCAGTTTAACGAGCTGCTCATCTCACATTAAAACTATCGAATCACGATAAAGAAATCAAAGCACTCCCATCACTGATTTTAAGATTCCCTCATGAAATATGTGAACTTGATGAACTTGATGAACTTGGCTCCGTACCAACAGAACACTCTGGTTTTGTTCACACTGTCAGCTCACAGTCTGGACATGAAGGAAAAATAAACGTTCGTCTTCCGAGTACAACATTTCGCTAAAATTATCGGCAATCTTCGATTATGGTGGCAAGCTTCATTTAAATAGTGCCTCCCAGCCCTCTCCGGTTCTTTAAAGTTCTTCAAAGCTTCATGTCTTAAAGCTGCATTCTCTCTAGTGTCCACCAGGGGGCGACTCCTCTGGTTGTATAGAAGTCTATGAGAAAATGACTCTACTTCTCTCTTGATTTATTACCTCAGTAAACATTGTAAACATGAGTTTATAGTCTCAATCTCTAGTTTCAAGTCTTCTTCAATACAGCATGATGTTCATTTAGTACATTATGGTCCATTTAGAGTCAAACAGACCATAAAGCAGGGGATGCTTTAGGGGCCATTTAGAGTCAAACAGACCAGCTACATAGCGTTTCCTTTAGCTCAGCTACCATCCTTTGGTCCATCCTCGTTCTCTTTCACGTGACCAGAGGAAGAAGAAATACTCTGGATTTAGTCAACGTATCCTTTACGTTTTCCTACGAAAGTCCAACAACACGTCTCAATCTCAGCTCGTTACATGAAAACAGTCCTTTTCAAAATAAACTTCTGTCTTCACAGGAAACAACTTAGTTATGTTTAAGAAAAGATCGTAAAATAAATACAGAAGTAACTAATTACGAAAGTTACGTGATGAATAAATCAACGCTGACTTCTCGTTTCACATGAAGAACAAACATCGTCTTCTGGCTCAGAGACGACTTTCTGTTCCATTTCACGGCCAAGTTCGTGTTTCTACGTTATTTATACTTCCTCCCTTCATGATTACGTTAATAACTTCGTTTGCTGCTAGATTTCCCCCTGAGATGAACAAAGTATCGATACAAAAACGATTTCATGGGATATCTGATTTAAATAAGAACGATTCAAATGTTCATTCTGGGAAGTTGATTTACCTCAAACTGACCTATGTCTCTCTTTCTCAATGTAAGTCAATGGGGGACATATGTCCCCTATTTAAAATGAGTGTCTACGTCTGGTTCTCTTCCTGAAGGACTTGGTTCATTTTGTCTCATTGTTTGCTTC
>NW_027466473.1:24452500-24470000 GCF_050575085.1 Anarhichas minor | reverse complement strand
GTACTCTGTTCTCTACCTGTTCAGGTACTCTGTTCACTACCTGCTCAGGTACTCTGTTCTCTACCTGCTCAGGTACTCTGTTCACTACCTGTTCAGGTACTCTGTTCACTACCTGCTCAGGTACTCTGTTCTCTACCTGCTGAGGTACTCTGTTCTCTACCTGCTGAGGTACTCTGTTCTCTACCTGCTGAGGTACTCTGTTCTCTACCTGCTCAGGTACTCTGTTCACTACCTGTTCAGGTACTCTGTTCACTACCTGCTCAGGTACTCTGTTCACTACCTGCTCAGGTACTCTGTTCTCTACCTGCTCAGGTACTCTGTTCACTACCTGTTCAGGTACTCTGTTCACTACCTGTTCAGGTACTCTGTTCACTACCTGCTCAGGTACTCTGTTCACTACCTGCTCAGGAACTCTGTTCACTACCTGTTCAGGTACTCTGTTCTCTACCTGCTCAGGTACTCTGTTCACTACCTGTTCAGGTACTCTGTTCACTACCTGCTCAGGTACTCTGTTCACTACCTGCTCAGGTACTCTGTTCACTACCTGCTCAGGTACTCTGTTCACTACCTGCTCAGGTACTCTGTTCACTACCTGCTCAGGAACTCTGTTCACTACCTGTTCAGGTACTCTGTTCTCTACCTGCTCAGGTACTCTGTTCACTACCTGCTCAGGTACTCTGTTCACTACCTGCTCAGGTACTCTGTTCTCTACCTGCTCAGGTACTCTGTTCACTACCTGTTCAGGTACTCTGTTCACTACCTGCTCAGGTACTCTGTTCACTACCTGTTCAGGTACTCTGTTCACTACCTGTTCAGGTACTCTGTTCACTACCTGCTCAGGTACTCTGTTCACTACCTGTTCAGGTACTCTGTTCACTACCTGCTCAGGTACTCTGTTCACTACCTGTTCAGGTACTCTGTTCACTACCTGCTCAGGTACTCTGTTCACTACCTGCTCAGGAACTCTGTTCACTACCTGTTCAGGTACTCTGTTCTCTACCTGCTCAGGTACTCTGTTCACTACCTGTTCAGGTACTCTGTTCACTACCTGCTCAGGTACTCTGTTCACTACCTGCTCAGGAACTCTGTTCACTACCTGTTCAGGTACTCTGTTCACTACCTGCTCAGGAACTCTGTTCACTACCTGTTCAGGTACTCTGTTCTCTACCTGCTCAGGTACTCTGTTCACTACCTGCTCAGGTACTCTGTTCACTACCTGCTCAGGTACTCTGTTCACTACCTGTTCAGGTACTCTGTTCACTACCTGTTCAGGTACTCTGTTCACTACCTGTTCAGGTACTCTGTTCTCTACCTGCTCAGGTACTCTGTTCACTACCTGTTCAGGTACTCTGTTCACTACCTGCTCAGGTACTCTGTTCACTACCTGTTCAGGTACTCTGTTCACTACCTGTTCAGGTACTCTGTTCTCTACCTGCTCAGGTACTCTGTTCACTACCTGTTCAGGTACTCTGTTCTCTACCTGCTCAGGTACTCTGTTCACTACCTGTTCAGGTACTCTGTTCTCTCCCTGCTCAGGTACTCTGTTCACTACCTGTTCAGGTACTCTGTTCACTACCTGTTCAGGTACTCTGTTCACTACCTGTTCAGGTACTCTGTTCTCTACCTGCTCAGGTACTCTGTTCACTACCTGCTCAGGTACTCTGTTCACTACCTGTTCAGGTGATAAAACTTCACACGAAGCTTCTTTTATGACTTCTGGGAAGATTTCTTATCAGCTCAGAACTCTTAAACGTTTATTATTGGTTCTACTGACGTCTTCAGCTTTATGAGACATTTAAGAAAGAATGTCTTTGTTTTAAAGAATCACTGTTTTTAAATGTTTACCTGTAAATTACTGCTGATTTCAGAATGTACATTTACTCAAGTACTGAAGTACAATTTTGAGGTACTTCTACTACTTGAGTATTTCAGTTTTCTGCTACTTCATGATTGTACTCCACTACATCTCAGAGGGAAATAATTCTAGATACATCAAATATAATGAAGTATTAAATGATGATGTATTATTACAAATGATACCATATATATATAAAGTCATTAAAATGAGCTCCACCTAGTGATTAACACATTAATGTATCAATAATTATAATAGAGTAATGTTTATTATTCTGCATGATGAGTACTTTTACTTTTGGTCTTTTAAATATATTTTGATGCTTGTGTACTTTTAGTGAGATGTTAAATGCTGGACTTTTACTTGTAACAGAGTATTTTCCCAGGGTGGTATTAGTACTTTCACTGAAGTAAAGAGTGAATACTTTAGAGAACACTAGAAGTGTGTGAGAGACAGTAAATTGAAGACAGAGAAGAAGAAGAAGAAGAAGAAGAAGAAGAAGAAGAAGGAGAAGAAGAAGGAGAAGGAGAAGAAGAAGAAGAGGAGAAGAAGAAGAAGAAGAAGAAGAAGAAGAAGAAGAAGAGAAGAAGGAGAAGAAGAAGAAGAAGAAGAAGAAGAAGAAGAAGAAGAAGAAGAAGAAGAAGAAGAAGAAGGAGAAGAAGAAGGAGAAGGAGAAGAAGAAGAAGAGGAGAAGAAGAAGAAGGAGAAGAAGAAGAAGAAGAGAAGAAGGAGAAGAGAAGAGGAGAAGAAGAAGGAGGAGAAGAAGAAGAAGAAGAGAAGAAGGAGAAGAGAAGAGGAGAAGAAGAAGGAGGATTAAAGAGACAGTCAGAGTTCAGGGTGTTTACCTGCATCGCCTCCTGCTGGTTTAATGTTGTTATAACACTCTTTAATATAATTAATATCAACATGTAAAAATACTCTATTAAACTTCAATAAGCACAGGTTTACTAGTGGTGGAGAAGTACATTTACTCAAGTACAATACTTAATGACAAGTTTACAAATATTACTGGAGTAAAGTATTTTTTTATGTATAAAATATGATGTATTCTTATAGATTAAAGTACCACCGAACAGTTTATACAATTATTTAAATTAGCTTTATGTCAACCAGCTGTGACACATAGGTGGAAGAAGTACTCACTAATGTAAAAGTACTCATACCACAGTGTAAAAATACTCTGTTTTAAGTAAAAGCTGCACTCTCAACATGGCAGCAGGAAATAGGCTAAGTATAATATATTTAATTGGATGAATATAAAAAGAGAGAAAAATAAATAACTTAAATAATAACTAAACAGAATCCTCTGGCATATTAACAATATGACCACATGTCTTATTAAATGTAAAATAATCAAAGTCCAAAGTTCCTCTTAATGGTTATTTAGTGTTGTGGGTGTAATGACGATTTATTACCGGATCTGACCAGAAGGAGTCGCTCCACAGAGCTCCGCTGTCTGTCTCTGCTGCTCAATCAGACCGTAGAAGAAGAAGCTGAGGGAGCCGCGGGGGAAAAATTAAAATGTCTGCTCCGAAAACCATCCCGAAAGACGCGCAGGTATCGTTGTCAAAACTGAGTATTTCACACTTTATTTGTCATTCTGGTGCGGTTTGAATTAACTCGAGACGTGGTTTGGTTTAGAATGCCACAGTTAACGCCAAAAAAAACGACACATTTATTTGAACCCGTTAGCTTGTAGGCTAACGTTAGCGCTGGATTACCGTTCACAACATTAGCACACACAGCTAGCATGTTAGCCTAGCCGGTATCTTGTGGATAAAGTGCTGTAAGGATGTAAACACGAGCGACTTTATGTGCGTGATTTACACAAAGTTCATTTCTATTTGTCTCCGGTGGATGACGCGAATATTAACGGTCATTTGAGGTATTGTTATACTACGATGTACTACATCTGAGAGGGGAGTACTGTATTTTCTACTGTACTACACCTCAGAGGTACATATTGTACTTTATACTGTACTACACCTCAGAGGTACATATTGTACTTTATACTGTACTACATCTCAGAGGTACATATTGTACTTTATACTGTACTACACCTCAGAGGTACATATTGTACTTTATACTGTACTACATCTCAGAGGTACATATAGTACTTTATACTGTACTACACCTCAGAGGTACATATTGTACTTTATACTGTACTACATCTCAGAGGTACATATTGTACTTTATACTGTACTACATCTCAGAGGTACATATAGTACTTTATACTGTACTACACCTCAGAGGTACATATTGTACTTTATACTGTACTACATCTCAGAGGTACATATAGTACTTTATACTGTACTACACCTCAGAGGTACATATTGTACTTTATACTGTACTACATCTCAGAGGTACATATTGTACTTTATACTGTACTACATCTCAGAGGTACATATAGTACTTTATACTGTACTACACCTCAGAGGTACATATTGTACTTTATACTGTACTACATCTCAGAGGTACATATTGTACTTTATACTGTACTACACCTCAGAGGTACATATTGTACTTTATACTGTACTACACCTCAGAGGTACATATAGTACTTTATACTGTACATGTTGATTTATGTATATCGATATGTTATATTTTTAGAGATACGAGGTTCTCACCGGACGGCAGCGCTACAAACATGATCTTCTGGAATCTGAAGTATTAATGTAGAATAAAGTAAACAGGATATGAAGCAGTAGCATCAGATATACGTACCACATGTTCTTCACATGACTGCGTTGTCCTCTGATGGACCCTCACTGTCTCAGGTGATGATCCAGATCCTGAAGGACATGGGGATCACCGAGTACGAGCCCCGAGTCATCAACCAGATGTTGGAGTTCACGTACAGTGAGTCATCAGCTGATGTTTGATGTTTTAAGTTCACGTTGAGACTTTCTGATAAAAATGTTATTCATGTTAATTCTCAAACTCCAGCAAATTTGAAACCAATAACACAGAAGCACTTATATTTACATAATATTTAATTATATGAAGGTTAAAAACACAGAAGTTTGTCTCTTGTGGTTTATTCACGAGGAGCCGACGGCGTGGGCAGAGAAGGCCCTGATGAAGCTGTAAAGGGTTCTATTCTTTAGTGAACTCCTCCTAGAGACTTCATCAGATCCACTTTAAAGTTTGTCAATACAATGACATCACCGTTGTGATTAAAAGTTATCAAAAGCTTTACGTTTGACGCAATGGTTTAGCCGTAGCGTAGCTTTACGTGATTCCCCATCAAACAAGCTGATGTAACTCAGCTGGACTTGTTCCAAACGCTCCCAGACTTCTCATGCTTGATGACACTCATGGCCTGAGGATGTCTACAAGCTCATCTTCACTAGTACTCACAGCGCCACCTGCTGGTGAAAGGGTACATGACTTTTACACAATGTGGTTTACACTTGATACAGAGCATCATGATGCATGTTTGCACGTGTTCTGTAGCGCCACACAGCGGATACAGGAAGCATCGGACTATTTGCAAAGCATCAGGCGGTCCATGCGGAAAAAAACACTTTTTATCTCATCTGATCTCAAACCAAGTCTCTGCTGGTTTCAGACTAAATGAAACTTTATTGTACTCACATGTTAGGACTTAATAATACTATTACAGTTCTAACAATACCTTTAATAATACAACTAGTACACAACATGACAGTCAGTCGTTCAGGTTCTTCTGTTTCTGTTCACAGGATACGTGACGTCCATCATCGAGGACGCCAAGATCTACGCCACGCACGCCAAGAAGTCCAGCGTGGACGCCGACGACATCAAGCTGGCGATCCAGTGTCGCATGGACCAGTCGTTCACCTCGCCGCCGCCACGAGACGTAAGCTCCACCTGCTCAGGTTAACCCTTTAAACACCAACAGCTCCCACAGCGCTTTGTCTCCTCTCCAACATCCTGGTCCGTGCTGGTCCGTGCTGCCGGCGGGCTCTGTTGTTGAACTGATTGTAAATGTTTTGGTGCAGAAGACGAGAGTCAACTCCCTGCTGTGTAGATGCTGTGTAGTATCTGGTTCCACCACTAGATGGAGCCTCTGACTGTAGAGTCTCAGGTGTGAACTGATCGTTGACTCATCGAACTTTGTCTCAGTTGAACAAGTTTTCTGTTGTTATTTGTTTTTTGTCTTTTAAAGCTTTTGTGAGAAACTGTTTTATAGATTCAACCAATCAGTGAGTCACAACACGCTGTGAGCAGTTATGAACCTGTGAGGAGCACCGCTAGTTATAGATACTAGTACTCTCATCAGTACTCTCATCAGTACTCTCATCAAACAGGTTTCAGGGGAGGAGCTGCTGATGAATGTGCGGTGTGTTTATGATGTTTATATGTGTTCTGTCATGTGTTCAGTTCCTGTTGGAGGTTGCTAGGCAGAAGAACCTAACCCCCCTCCCTCTGATCAAACCCTACACCGGACCCCGACTCCCTCCGGACCGCTACTGTCTGACTGCACCCAACTACAGACTGAAGACCGTCCAGAAGAAGGTACCGACACACGCTTACTTTGAGTGATGTTCTTCTTCTCCTCCACAACACAACTCTCCTATCGTCTGCTTCCTCTCAGGTGTCGTCGGTCGGCAGGATATCGGTTCCTCGGCTCAGCGTCGGCACCGTGTCCAGCAGACCGGGCACGCCCACCCTCGGTGAGTGAAGGCTAGAGGGTTACCCAGAATGCAATGCAGCTACGCGCTCACATTCACATGTTGAACCGTCAACACTGCTACCAGAAGGAACTCTGGGAAAATATAATATATATATATTATTTATATATAAAACATCATTTAGTATTTAAAATGTTTAGCCAGAGATCTCTGAGAGACGTCAGATTACAGGAGATGATCTGATGTAATGAACACATGAACACATGAACACATGAACATGTTTTTACTGTAAAGTGAGTCTGGAACTGATTTCTTTAAATGTTCACAGGACGTAAACTGAAACTCTTCCACACTTTTTTGGGTTTATTCTGCAATCAAACCAACATCTGAACACTCAATACAGGTGTTTGACCCAATGCATTCTGGGAAATGTAGGCAGGTCTCCTTGAACATCATAACCAACCAGATTTAAACAGATATATTCTCTTTAGATGGGTTCTTCTCTGTGAGACCAGGTCCCAGTAGGACCAGTGTGTTCTGACCCGCGTTCTCTCCACAGGAGCCCCGTCGGTCCACTCCGTCAGCACTAAGGTGGGACCTCCGGTGTCTCTGACGGGTCAGAGGTTCACGGTTCAGATCCCACCGCCCTCTCAGACGGCCGCCAGCAAAACCAGTAAGAGCGTCTCCTCCCGTCACTCACATGTTTACGTCTTTATTGAACATTCAGAATCAAAAGTGTTTTGGACAAAATTGTTGTTTAATAAACAAGAAAACACAAAACTACAAGTTAAAGTCCATCGTAGAATCGGCCTAAAGGGTCACTACTATAATAATAATAATAATAATAACAACCGGGACCTTTGAATCCTTCTCTGTCTCTTCTTCGAGTGTTTGCACGGTCGTGCTTTTATTCTTCGGGTGCTCTGCTCTCAACGCCGTTCAATAGAAGCGTTTTCTGGCCCTTAAAGAGGAGCAGCGTATGAAACATCCCGTTAACGTCAGATAACCACGTTAGAATAAAACAGAGTTTAACCCTTCGCTGCTCTTCTCCCTCCAACAGCGATGCCGTCCACGGCCGCCGTCTCCAACGTCCTCATCAACCCGTCTCTGATTGGCTCCAAGAACATCCTCATCACCACCAACATGGTGACGCAGAACTCCAGCGACTCGCTGAAGAGGAAACACGAGGACGACGACGACTACGACGCTTTATGACGGCGCGACTCACGACGGCTCTTTTTACAAAAACTAAAAACATAAATCACCTTTTTAATAATCCTGAGAAATGAAAACATTTTGACCCCGATTACTGTCGACACCAGAACCTGATCCAGCTCATGAAGAACTGTTACTTTAGTTTTCTAGAACGTGTGTTGAACCGCAGCAGACTGCTGACGCTGGTTGTGGATTCAAACTGAAAATCTGATGTTCCAGCGATTTACAATAAACTGCGTTAAAATCAACTCTGCCTCTGTTTTTACCCAAACTGCCTTAAAAGTCATATTATAGCACAGGGGTCACTAATAGGCGGACCGCGGTCCGGATCTGGACCCAGGACCTAAAACTGATAGATAATTAAGAATTGTTCTATTTTAACCGGCGCAGCTTTTCCAGCCGTTACGGCACTTGTTCAGCGGTGCAGGAAACACACCGACCAATGCGTGTGAATCACGTGATGCAGCTCAGCCAGTCAGATACGAGTATTCTGACACGTTTCCTGACTCGAGTGAGATGTTCACACACCGTGACACACGGGGAGAGAGCAGGAACATTATTATGAGTTAGAGAAGTAATTCCAAAGACGACCTCCAGAGAAAAGTGTTGAGAGAGACGAGAGTCTTTAACCAAGAATGGACAAACTCGTACCGGGACGACTTCCCACGGACAGTTTAAAAGCAGTGAGTCTCATGTGGAGCGAACGTACCCTCTCACATCTGAATGAAGACACAGAAAATAAACCTCGGAGCACAAAATGATCAGAATCATAACGCGTTAGTTCACTGTTCAATAACAGAATAGAGCTGAAACAAGTGTTAACTACATAAAGTCCATGAACACCGATTTATCTTGTTAGAAGATGAGAAATATAATATTGTGGCTTTTTTATTGACATCATTTCACACCTGAATGAAGTGAATTTAATGTTTCTAAAATGAATTACTTTATTTTAAAGATGCATATTAAAAAGCTTTGTCAGTTATTCTTTAATCCAGACATTATTGTACTTAAGAACATGTATTCATGTATTTCTATGTATTATTTATAATCCATCCAGTTAAATGTGAAAACAGAATAATAATTGTTAAAATATAATTGGTGTACTTTTGTAATTGAAGGCGTTGCAGCATGTTGGAGCGTTCTCATCGCGACGTTATCTCAGCAGCACTTCTGACGCGTTTCATTTCTTGGATGACTTGAACTAAAACATTCAATAATTAAATGCTCAAACAAAAACACAACAGCGAGATCTGTTAGTTCATTTTACCTTTAATAATAAAAAGAAAACAAATAAAAATCTCAAAATAAAAAATACATGGCTGAACAATAGACTCTTAAATGATTATGAGAATAATCATGGTCGCGATGATGATACAGTAGAAGTAGTAATAATAACAGCCACCAATATAATAATAATCAGAATTCTATCTTTTCTGGTGTTTTTTTCGTCCCACCAGCAAAAATCACTTCCTGTTTTTTATAGACATTATGGTAAAGCATGGCACAGGCCGGGGCGTGGCACTTGGCAAAATATTTTCACACTTAGCAAAAAGTTACCCCACGTATGCACGAGAAGATCGGGACAGAATCACAGCTCGTACGACTCACAGCACTGCGTGGGAACAAAAGTTAACTTAAAGAAACGTGCTCCGAGTTTCTTCTTCTCCTCTTCCGGGTCGCAGCTTTAACGACTGACTGAAGGAGGAGGAGGAGGAGGAGGAGGAGGGAATTCTGGCATTTAAAAAATAAATAAAATAAATAATAGTTTGTGTGGAGCCTCAAAAACACAAACTATTTTTGAAAAATGGCCAAAGCGTGTAAAAAAAATCAACGTCGTCCTTTGCTTCCTGAAATCATAACGTGTGCAGGTCCGCGGGTTCGCTTCGTCCGATCAAAGTGCTGAAATGTTCTGTGAAGGTTTGTTTGTTTTGGGAAAAATGACTCGTTAAGAGATGTGAACTACTTCCATCGGTTTGTTTTGAATAACGAACACAGAAGAGGAGCATGAAAGTCCTTCACATCATGTCTGAGTTTGAACGAGGAAAAGAAAAAAGAAAAGATGGACGATGGAGAGGAGGAGCAGGAGGAGGAGGAGGAGGAGGAGGATCTGAAGGGAAACACTGGTGCTGTTTGTTTGTTTACTCTCTTTACTGGTTTTATTGGCTGAGACGTTTTCATGGCACTTGTATAAATTTGGCCCATTTTAAAAAAAAGTTTCTTCGATACTTTTCGTCATTGCAGGCGGTTCTTCTCAGAATAGTATCACGTTATATTAGTATTATAAGTCAGAATGATTTGAGAGAAAAATATTAATTGTACCAAAAAAAGTCATAATATATTCTCGCAAAAAAAGGACAAATATTGAGAATATTTTTGCAACATTTAAGGAATAAAGTCATAATTTTATGAGACCAAAGTCATATTATTTTGTGAGAATGAAGTCAGAATTTTACAGAGAAAACGTGTAAAATTAGTTTTATATATAAGAAAAATTTTGAAATATTTGAGGAATTAAAGGAGCAGTATTTAAAATGTGGGCGGCCATGTTAGTGCATGTTAGCATCATGGAAACGTAGCATGTAGCAGTTCCCCCTCAGGTAAACACCGTCAGCTCTGTTAACTGATGTTAGCGCTGTTAGCACTGCTGTCATTGCTAGCGCTGTTAGCCTATAGCCGTCGGTTCACCATTGACAAGCTGAGAATCAAAACGCTCCGATCTCAGATGTTGAACCTTTAAGTCACGAAATTATGGAAATAAAGTTGTTTATACTGAACACTTTGTCACTTTGATTCGAGCCAATGTCATTTATAATAAATAGAGATTTAAATGTTATCGTTTTTAAAGGTGAATTCTATGAGAGCAAAGTATCAATATTATGGTCACATGACCTTCAATAGAGAATGTGAGAAAAATGTGAAAATAAAGTTATACATTTGGGGGAAAAAGAAGCCAAAGACAAAAGACGACAATTATATATAAAAAAGTGACAATTTTTGGGGGAAAAGCAGCGATGTTAACAAAGTTGTAATTATACGAAAAATGTTCTTATTCATGAAATTACAAATGAAAAACAAGAATAAAGTTCAACGTTTCGGACAAAAAGACAGGAATCCGCTTCGATCAACTCGATCGTAAAACTGCTTTAAAGTCAGTCGATCGATTAACGTTATTATTTATGACTTTTGTTTTTAAGATTTTCACAAAATTATTTCGACACTCGTCTCTTAATATTTAACGTACATTTATTTTATTTACTCGAGGAAAATCTTTAAGATTGAACTCGAACAGAATTTAGTGACATTGTGACCTTTATATCATAATTATGTTAATTATGTGATGATGGACATGTCACACCTTTGTTTTTGACTTACAGAAGTTTCCTGCAAAGTAACAAAACAAAGACCGTTACATCGGAATCGCTGCAAATTCTGTTTTTAGTCACGAAAACAATCAAAAGATTTGGTCTCCATGGCGACAAGGCACAAAGCAGTCGAAACACGAAGACGAACAAAAGACGAACAAAGTGCATTCAGGAGAGAAAAACAAACTGAAAACAGTGGTCCCCTTTAACAGACGATTTAAACCAGCTGGGGTCGATCGGACGCTGCGATTGGTCGGATTCTGTTTGAATTAAAAACGTAGAAACAGACGTCACAGATCGGCTTCAAAGAACTTCAGATCTAAAAGAACGACGAGTCAGAAACACTTCTACTGCTCGTCAGGTGTAAACGGAACCAGATCGACAGGAACCAGATCCAGAGGAACCAGATCCGTTTACACCTGATAAAGGTCAAATATCAACGACGGCGCTTTCAGACCATGAAGGTATAAAATAAATAACGTGTGGGGGGGGGGGGGGGGGGGGGGGGGGCTTATGGTCGTACATTTACGATAAAAACCTTGAATAAACTGAGAGTATAAATAGAAACGGTGGTAACGTCCGTCTGAGTTTAGTTTCTTCCTAAAATAGAAAAGTATCTCATAAAGATACAAATACACGTTTCCTGCGTTCCTTTATGAAAACTAATAAATACTATTATATTATAAGTGACGTGTTTTAGACTCGGCGGTTCGTTTCCACAAAGTCAAATGAATCCGATTAGATATATTTTCATTTATTCATTCTGTAAATGTGACGTTAATCTCAGCAAATGTTTTCCCTGTAGTTATTATTATTATTATTATTTAATACCTAAGATGTCGTGATACGCCGGCGTAAACGTCTGCTGAGCAACAAGTCGAGACTCGAGGTCTGACGTCTGACCGGAGTTTAAAGGATTCCAGCGTCAGAGTTTGTGTTCGTTGAACGTTTAGGATTCTACTTCCTGTAGACGTGAGACGAATAGAAACAACAACTGAACCACGAGTGTTGATGTGAGCGAGAGAAGAGAGGCGACATCATCGGATCAGACAAGGTCATTGTTAAACAAAGAGGGGAACTCCGTCAACGCTGGAAAAAAAAGAAGCATTTTTCAAAATGGACGACAGGGTTCAGTGTTGAGAGCGGATGCTGGTGAGACGCGTGTGTGTGTGTGTGTGTGTGTGTGTGTGTGTGTGTGTGTGTGTGTGTGTGTGTGTGTGTGTGTGTGTGTGTGTGTGTAAAATGCATCGACAGTATTTACTTGAAGAAAAAAACCTCAAACTGCTCGTAGAAGATTTTTCTTTTTCTTTCTGTTTCAAATATATATTTCTGTTTGTACAAGGCGGCGATTCAACAAATAAGATTTTCAAAGTAAAAGCGGACGAGCGCTGCTGCAGGTATTGGTGTTTTCTTGTCATATTTCAGCCGGTCAAACATTCCTTCACGTTTTTTTAACATCTGTCCTGCAGCTGCTTCACAACCTTCAGCAAAGAAACAGAAACAGAGAAAGACGGAACAAATGGAGGCGGGAAGATGAAATGGCTGAAAACCCCCAAAAACCCGCGAGGCCTCCGTCCAAACATGCCCTCATCCCCCCCCCCCCCCTCCACCAGGGAATGTGTGTGTGTGTGTGTGTGTGTGGAGCTCCTAGCAGTCCTCGTCTTTGTCGTCCACGGCGCCTTTGAGCCGCAGACGGGCGAAGTCCTCGAAGACGAAGTCGTCGTCCTGGGAGACGCTGCTGAGGGCACGAAGGAGACGGTTTGAGTTTAATCCTGAACCCGGACTCACTCAGGATCAGGTTTATGTTTAAATGGTTCTGGTCTCGAGGATCGAACGCGTTCAGATAACGAGGGACGACGTCACCGTTTACAGCAGAAGCCCAGAGGATGTTAAACTACAAGTCTGTAGTCTTTAGACAACACTAACCACGGAGTACTTTACTGCAGTACAAGTACTAATACCACACTGTAGAAATACTGTGTTTCAGTACAAGTACTAATACCACACTGTAGAAATACTGTGTTTCAGTACAAGTACTAATACCACACTGTAGAAATACTGTGTTTCAGTACAAGTACTAATACCACACTGTAGAAATACTGTGTTTCAGTACAAGTACTAATACCACACTGTAGAAATACTGTGTTTCAGTACAAGTACTAATACCACACTGTAGAAATACTGTGTTTCAGTACAAGTACTAATACCACACTGTAGAAATACTGTGTTTCAGTACAAGTACTAATACCACACTGTAGAAATACTGTGTTTCAGTACAAGTACTAATACCACACTGTAGAAATACTGTGTTTCAGTACAAGTACTAATACCACACTGTAGAAATACTACTATCAACATATTTCAGGTCAAATCTAAATCTTCAAAGTAAAAACAGGAAATCTGTCAAATAAATGTGAAGAAGAAGTAGAAAGCGGCACAATACTAATTGTGAAGTACAAGTACCTCAAATGTGTACTTAGCTACACTTGTAACAACAAAGATCAAATAATAAAGACTCGATACTCACTTTGTGTCGAATTCTATCAAATTGGTGTCGATGGGGGGGTCCATCTCTGGCACAGCTGTAACACACACACACACTATTAGCATGTCACACCACTGTTTCCATGGAAACTGCTTCTTGGTCTCATGGAGAGAATGATGGCGAAAGAAGAGAGTTACGCAACAACAGAACATGAATAAATAAGCGTTCTTTAATACGTTCCGCTCCTGAAACGTGTCGTTTGGAGAAAGCTTTTAAAGGTCAAACAGGAAGTGACTCACCTGACTGTGGGCGGGACAGCGGCAGCTCCACAGGCTTCGGGTGCATCAGGATGAAGGGCAGCTCCACCGACACGTCTCTGCATGAACACAACAGACAGGAAGTCACGGCTCAGTCCACTTCCTGTTTGTAACCATTGAGCTCTGAACTGAATCTGCTCTGAGGACACGTCTCAACAGGAAGTGACCTCACAGCAGCTGATTGACGCTTTAAATGAGGTTTTATTCTGAAAAACAAACTGGAAGCCAACCAATCAGAGAGCTGCATTAGATGATCATGTGACTCTCTGCCTCTACTGATCGTATTTTAGAGGTTAGCTTAGCACGAGGCTATATTTTATTAATTCCATTCACTTCTACTTTTCTGTTTTTTTCTTTAAATAAGTTACCATCAGTGAAACTCAACTTCCTGTAAATGTTTCAAAATAAAAGCATAAATTACAGTGTGTGTACTTAATCCAGTTCCCTTTGGTTTAAAGCAATTTTCTCTTCTTTTTTTGAGAGATGTTGAACCAGTTAGTCATTTAAAACCAGTTAGAGCAACTTTACCTTCAACTTAAAGCACATTATATGTTGCTAAAACATGTAAAACTTGTTTAAAGCAACAATTAACCAGAGTTTACATGATGAACTGGTTAAAAACATTACACTGGAGGTAAACTGGATTAGAGCTGTGAAAGAGAGCGGATGTGTTTTAATGAACACTGAGGCTGTCGGTCACATTTACCTGTCCAACATGCCTCTCAGCAGCCTGCAGGGGGGGGACACACAGGGGGAGGGGGAGGTGGAGGAGGAGGAGGAAGAGGAAGAGGAAGAGGAGGAGCCAAACAAAACAAAACAAAAACACAGAGGGGAGATGAAATGAAAAGCAGGAGGCGACATGTTCACAACAAGTTGACAACCTAAAGCAAGCACAGTGAGGAGCAGCTACGCTAGCAGCAGAGGGTTCACCGCTAACCGCTAACAGGAAGTCAAGAGGACGAAACAGGAAGCTGAGCTGCACCAACATGGAGCCGTCCATCAGGAGTTACTTTAAAACAACGTCAAACTCTGTGTGAATTCATGTCGGGACCGAAGCGGTGCGATGTGATCGCTATTTATAACGAGGTCTCCAAAGACCAGAATGACTTTGTAAACAGACGGGTCACATGACGGGTCACATGACATCCTGGACTTCTAGCTGTTGAAGGAGCTGCACATGACAACTGCTTTTTGAACTGATTTCAATATAAAAATTGGTTCTCCTCCAACACTCAGTAGAACATGTGTTTCTAGTCTCTGATGTTTCATTGTAAACAACCAATCAGAGGAGAGCTAGTAACGTTAGCAGCACCGCTAACGGCTAACCAACAGGAGGTTCACTTCAGTTACATGATGATGCCTTCAGGCTCTGCTCAGTGAACATGAATACTGGCTGAAGGTACATTATAACGTTATCATGATGTGTTCACATGTCATCTGTAAAATGTAGTTTTGGTGATAAACTAGAATAAATCCAGTAGTTTGAAGGAGATGTTTTCACGTTAATATCAAACAGATATTAGAGATGAATTATGATGTTTAACTTCTAACACGAGCTCTAAGCACATTATTATACTTCATTAATAACAATAATGATGAGATTTGACTGATAATAACTGGATCCTTGTAGACCAGCTGATATACTCAAACAACAGAGAGATGTGTATCCGTTAACACGGATCATTAATGATCAATCATTAGTATCAGAAACATGATCAGAGATCTTTGTCTTCTGTGCTGATCTCATCTCTGAGTGTTGTTTTAATTTAAACTGATGTGGGTGCAGCTTAGCAACAAATCTGTAACTCCACTGATGACATTAACAGGAAACAAGAGGCTAAGAGGACAGGAAGTGATGTCAGCAGAGTGTGAATGTGTGTGTGTGTGTGTGTCGTACCCTCCACGTGAGACCACCAGCTTGACTTTGACTCTGTAGGACACCAGAATCCCCAGAACCTCCTTGTTGGTGACGTCCTTCACTCTGAAACAAAAGAGCGCCGCGGTCATGTGACTACAGCAACACACCTGCACACTGTGTGTGTGTGTGTGTGTGTGCTTACATGGTGGAGGAGGCCAGGTTGGTGTCTTCGTGCTTCAGCTTGCCGTCCAGAGCGAGTCCTCTCTTCTCTCGGTTCTTGTCGAGCGTCGGGGTCAGAGTGTACACCTTACAGAAGGTGGAGCTGGACGACACCTGGTCACTGCGGAGACAACACGCCGTCAATCAAACCGGCACAAGTTCACCAGCTGTCATCTTATTGTGATGCATGATGACATCACTGTTTATCTCCTTTAAACCAACAAACATCAACTTTTTACGAGATTGAACTAAGAACCAGATTTGAAATCTGTTTTAAAGGAAGTGGTTTAAACTAGAGGTTAACTTATTAAAGCAGATTCACTTTGAATTAAAGTGTGTTCAAAGATAAACTGGTTTAAAAATGTGTTTAAAAGAGATGAAAACTTTTTATAATTAGATATTAACTTAATCAAAGTGTGTTCAAATGAGTTTTAAAACCTGTTTAATCTCAAATCCAATCCAAACATACTGATCTGGTTCATCTTTGGACAGATGTCAGACTTCACACTGATTTGCTCTTGTTTTTAATTTCTAAATAAGAAATTTAAAGGGCCGGCAAGAAATACTGAGTCTGATCCAAGAAGGTCCCGTGTTCAAAGTGTTCAATATAAATGAATTGATACATATTGACCTCATTAATCCTCAGATAATCCTCAAAATGCCCAAAATGTCCCAGAGCAGACTTTAAACTGGGACTTACTCTGCCTCCAGCTGGGCCACTGGACATTTGTACTGGGCAGTACTGAACAGGCAGATGTCCGCATACTGACGCACTGCAGAGAGAGAAAGTTACTGTTACACATTCATAGGGAAAGGATCAAAGGACGACATGGACAGAAGAAGAAGAGATGACAAAAAGAGAAACTAAGAGAGAAGAAGAAGAGATGGACGTACCGGAGATCTTGACTCTCTTCACGGTCTTGGTGGAGTTGTTGGTGACGTGAACGTTGACGCTGATGGGCTCTCCGTGGTAGTACAGCTGCACACAATGCATCATGGGAAAAGAAGACATTAATTAGTGACGCCTAACATTAACTAGATCTCCTCTTGGAGATTCACAGTGTTGCATTATAAAGCACCTGCAGAAAGTACAGTGTGTGTGTGTGTGTGTGTGTGTGTGTGACTACCTCCTTGTCCAGAGAGGCCTCCAGGTGTAAAGATCTGTCAGACATCAGGAAGCTGCGGGTCGTCTCCACCATCGGCTGAGGACCAGGCTTCTCCGGAGCGTACTGAACCTTCCTGATAACCAGACGCACCGAGTTCCTGCAAACATGTATGACGTTACTGCAACCTGCTTCTTTTCAGTACAAAAGCATACCGATATATAAATTACCTTCAATATATCAACATTTACATCGTATTTCACTACATTTTCACCAAATGTTCATTCCACTTGTACTAACACAAAGGCTAACCATTAACGTTAACACAAAGGCTAACCATTAACGTTAACACAAAGGCTAACCATTAACGTTAACACAAAGGCTAACCATTAACGTTAACACAAAGGCTAACCATTAACGTTAACACAAAGGCTAACCATTAACGTTAACACAAAGGCTAAGTATTG
>NW_027466473.1:24420000-24442500 GCF_050575085.1 Anarhichas minor | reverse complement strand
AGAGCCCAGACTCACAGTGAAGTAGAACGGGTGAGCATGTTGGCCCAGTTTCTTCAGCAGCCTCTCCTGCAGCCGACTGTTGGGTTTCTTCTCTTCAGGCACTGGAGGGAAGGCCTGAGAGAGAGAGGAGAGACAGAGAGATGGGTATATTCAAACAAGACGAAGATTAACGACTTCAAACACAACATATTGATTTTACAGTAGCGTTTTAGATCTTTTGTCGCAGTTAAAGTAAAGGTACTAATACCACACTGTAAAAATACTCTGATACAGTATAAGTACTAATACTACACAGTAAAAATATTCTGTTACAGTAAAATGTTCCTTCAGTAAAAGTATGTCAGTATAATCAGTCAAATGTAGTTAAAGTATTCAAACGGTGACTGTTGTACTATTATATATTATATCAGTAGAGTATTAATACTAATACATTCATGTAAAAAGAGGACTTTACTGTTTTTGTTCAGCTGGAGCTCATCTTTGAACTTTTTGAACACTTGAATTATTTTCGTTGCCGATACTTTTCTCCATTAACTGATCAATGGATTGATTGATTGGTAGGTTGATTGATTGATTGATTGGTAGGTTTATTGATTGGTAGGTTTATTGATTGATTGGTTGGTTGATTGGTAGGTTGATTGATTGATTGGTACATCTGGTGATGAAGGTGTAGTAGGAGGTCAGCAGGTGAAGCTCACCTGGAAGGTGGAGATGTAGAGATCCTTCCTGAAGGACAGACCCAGGACGTCCAGGTCCTCACGGCCATACCGAAACGCACAGGTGAGTGTGACGAAGACTACAGGGAGGAAGAGAAGAAATGTTTTAGAGAATCTTCACCTCATAACAGCATTTAAAACTATTTATGATCTATAAATAGTTTTAGTCCATTTGTTATTAAATGTTTCAAAACATTTATTTCCTGTTTCAAAGCTGCTGTACACAAATACTACTAAAACTACTACTACCCTTTTATACCTGCACACACGTCTGCAATAGTGTCAGAGATTAAAAATGTTCATATATATTCTGTATTTTACAAATATTTTATTTATGCCTGCAAACACATCTACCATAGTCCGATACATTTTATTTATTTTAACTATTTTATAGCTGCACACATGTCTATCACAGTATTATATATATTATGTTTCATGTGTATATATATATATATATTCAGTATTTGTATATATTGTATTTTATACCTGCACACATCTGCAGCAATATTATATATATTATTGCTTTTTAATTTATTTGATATATATATTTTATTTACACACACGTCTACCACGTTTTTTTATTCAATTTTTTTCATTTATAATATATTTTTAGAAGAAAACAAGTCAACCAGCGTATGTTTTATTTACATGTATTTAGGTATGTTCTATATTTTAAATATATTATATTTTACACACACACACATCTACCACAGTATTATTATTATATAATTTTCTATTTCATATATATTCTATATTTCAAATATATTGTATTTTATACCAACACATATCTTAAAATATATCATATTATGTAAATGTAATATATGTATTAACATCTGTTTTATGTCTTGTATTGTACTTTGTACTTGCATGTATTTTGTAGTAGTTTTGTTGGAGGATGCTTCACTGTCATTGTTGTACAGACGACAAATGAAGACTTGACACAAACGACATGGAATTTAAGAACAACTGAAATCTAACTAACGACATCCAAATATAAACATATTACTGATGAGTTTTAAACGTGGTAATATACTTCATAGGAGCCAAATACACTCAGAACAACACAGACAGTAAACATGATGAGACAGCAGATGTTAAGATAAAGAACCAGATGTTCTACCTTTCCTGTCTTTCAGGTACTCGGGGTCCACGAGGATCACTCCATCTGAGAGCGGGAAGAACACAAACCGCCGCGTCATCGTCTTTAAAAGATCCCATCGACCAATCACAGACACACGTTCATTCATTCACAGTTCAGCCTCTGAACAACACACGAGTTACTGACCCTCTTGATAGAATGTGACGATACAAACCTCCAGATTCCAGATGTGCTGACTCACCTACTGGGTCCACGTGGTCCAGGTGATCCACGAAGTCTCTCTTTCCCAGGTACACCGTCACCTGCACCGACCAATCACAGCGTCACACGTCTTACTGTCATTCATTCATTCAGGGGTTCGTTTTCATGTCTCATGACTGAAACTCCATGAAGAATCACATCAAACATTGTAAACACAGATCTGTAGTTTCATCAGTTAAACAGCTGGTTATTGTAGTTTTTAATCAAGATAACAGGAGGAAGTAGAGCGTTAGTGGGACTATTTTTAGCAGCGGATTAATCCTCATTTGGGGCTCTAGTGAGTCAGAGTGACCGACAGTGACTTTGTTTACATCAATAACTAATTATTAAATGTCTGATGAATATTAATATTCTACTGATACTGCTGTTTAAATGCAGCAACTTATTATTAAATATGATGATTTATTGTCTTTCCCATGAATCACATCCTGATGGAATCATGTGTCTGATAACTTGAAACATGTTTTCATCTAAATTGACAATAACGAACTCAAACAAACTCATATTTATTAGAACATCTGATTATTTTGCACTAAAAGTCTTAAATAATAAAATACAGAAATAGACGTTACTGTGTGGTTATTTTATACAAACTATATATTTATTAGACTACCTTACCTGCTGATATATATAAATATATTTTATCTTTACCTGCACACACGTCTATCACATTATTATAAATGATATATTCATATATTAATTACATATTTTAAGCTTTATTTTTATATATTCTACATTTCACATATATTTATATTAGTGCTGGGCAAGTTAACTCGTTATTTTCGCGTTAACGCATTCATTCATTAACGCCGACAATTATTTTATCGCGCATTAACGCATTTTTTAAATTTATTATTATAATTTTTTTTTATTGAAAGACAAGATACAATAAATAGACATAACAACAAGAGGATAAGAACAGTGGGATAAAAGCCAGCAAACATCCTGTAGTCAGTTATGTGTGTGTGTGTGTGTGTGTGTGTGTTGCCGTAGAGAAAAGGGGGCAGAAATAAAGAGAGAAGCTGCACCAGCTGTTGCTCTCCCTGGAGACTACTGGACATCGCTGAGGTCAACTCAGCAGACACTGACATGTTAGTGCACCTATATACTGACATTCACGGTAAACGCATTTAAACGGCACAGATCGGGAGCGAGCGAAGGACTTTGAAAGTTAGCAGAAAGATTAACGTGAGACAACATCCGGTTTCTTCAGACGAACATCCGGTTTTCAGAATAAGATGTCAACAAAGTATGAATTATATTCACATTAAGTATAAAACATGCTGCCTGCATCTCGTGAACCAAATGTTATTGCCCTTTAGTTCATATAGCAGTACTTTTAAAATAAAAGTGCGCAATACACTACTTTTGAATTCATTATTGAACTTTACCATAACAATGAGATTAATCGCAAAAGATCCATGCGATTAATCGCGATTAAATATTTTAATCGTTGCCCAGCACTAGTTTATATATTTCTATATACATATAAACGTCTGCACTATTCGTGGTTCATGTCTTGGATTCTAGTTTATACTTGCATGTTTTCATACATAGTTAATACATAGTTTTACATGATATGTAATAGAATAATAGAATAAGACATAAATCCTGTTTGAATAACACGGATCACATCCACAGTAATAACTGAGTAGTACTGTGTAAACGTAGTATTTCCATAGTAATGAAGTACACGATACTCAGTTATTCACCTACTCGTTCTTTATTTTAGGATTTTACATGTTTATGTTCATGTTTGGTAGAAACAGTTATAGTAGAAGTAGTATTTCTCCTCTGTGGCTGCAGTACTTTTAAATACTCTGAAGATTCTTCTGTACTTCTACACGTACTGAAGTAGTATTTCCTTGTGGTATTACTACTTGTACTATGTGGATGTATTTCATCACAGTTGCAGAATAAATAACTCACCTTACAGTTGGGACTCGACTTCTTGAAAACTCTGAGAAGTTTGGAAAGAAGAAGAAGAAGCAGAAGAAGGAGCAGAAGCAGAAGGAGAAGGAGAAGAAGAAGCAGGAGGAGAAGGAGAAGAAGGAGGAGAAGAAGAAGCAGGAGAAGAAGAAGCAGAAGGAGGAGAAGGAGAAGAAGGAGGAGAAGAAGCAGAAGGAGGAGAAGGAGAAGGAGAAGGAGAAGAAGAAGGAGAAGAAGCAGGAGGAGAAGAAGAAGGAGAAGAAGAAGCAGAAGGAGAAGAAGGAGGAGAAGAAGAAGCAGAAGGAGAAGAAGGAGAAGGAGAAGAAGGAGGAGAAGGAGAAGAAGGAGGAGAAGGAGAAGAAGCTGTTAGTCTGTTTTTATATATTTGGTTTAATTTGAGTTAAAATCAACAAATAACGAGGAAGAAAAACACATGAAGACGTTTTTAAAGTGATGAAGAGTTTTCCATCTGAGGAAACGTTTGTTTCCACACAGCAGGAAGTGGTCAGAGAGGGAGACTGGTCCATATGATCGTTATGTTATTATGGGATGTCACCACAGAGCTCCATGAGACACAAACCTCTAAACAGAACATCCAGTGTTTAGAGTGAAGCTCTGAACTCTTCAAACCTCACATAGAAACACACAATTCAAAAGATAAGTTTTACCAGTTAAATCTCATCATTATTGTTATTAATGAAGTATAATAATGTGCTTAGAGCTCGTGTTAGAAGGTCAACAGCTCATAATTCATCTCTAATATCTGTTTTATATTAACGTGAAAACATCTCCTTCAAACTACTGGATTTATTCTAGTTCATCACCAAAACTACATTTTACAGATGACATGTGAACACATCATGATAACGTTATAATGTACCTTCAGCCAGTACTCATGTTCACTGAGCAGAGCCTGAAGGCATCATCATGTAACTGAAGTGAACCTCTGTTGGTTAGCCGTTAGCGGTGCTGCTAACGTTACTAGCTCTCCTCTGATTGGTTGTTTACAATGAAACATCAGCGATACAGAGACTAGAAACACATGTTCTACTGAGTCAGTAAAACTTTATTTACACTGTGATGGTTAACGTTAAAACTTTATTTACACTGTGATGTTAACGTTAAAACTTTATTTACACTCTGATGGTTAACGTTAAAACTTTATTTACACTGTGATGGTTAACGTTAAAACTTTATTTACACTGTGATGGTTAACGTTAAAACTTTATTTACACTGTGATGTTAACGTTAAAACTTTATTTACACTCTGATGGTTAACGTTAAAACTTTATTTACACTGTGATGGTTAACGTTAAAACTTTATTTACACTGTGATGTTAACGTTAAAACTTTATTTACACTCTGATGGTTAACGTTAAAACTTTATTTACACTGTGATGGTTAACGTTAAAACTTTATTTACACTGTGATGGTTAACGTTAAAACTTTATTTACACTGTGATGGTTAACGTTAAAACTTTATTTACACTGTGATGGTTAACGTTAAAACTTTATTTACACTGTGATGGTTAACGTTAAAACTTTATTTACACTGTGATGTTAACGTTAAAACTTTATTTACACTCTGATGGTTAACGGTAAAACTTTATTTACACTGATGGTTAACGGTAAAACTTTATTTACACTCTGATGTTAACGATTAAACTTTATTTACACTCTGATGGTTAACGATTAAACTTTATTTACACTCTGATGGTTAACGATTAAACTTTATTTACACTCTGATGGTTAACGATTAAACTTTATTTACACTCTGATGGTTAACGATTAAACTTTATTTACACTCTGATGGTTAACGATTAAACTTTATTTACACTCTGATGGTTAACGATTAAACTTTATTTACACTCT
This sequence comes from Anarhichas minor, assembly GCF_050575085.1. Taxonomy (NCBI): domain Eukaryota; kingdom Metazoa; phylum Chordata; class Actinopteri; order Perciformes; family Anarhichadidae; genus Anarhichas; species Anarhichas minor. The sequence goes on along the minus strand of NW_027466473.1, from coordinate 24,436,623 downwards.
GATGGTTAACGATTCAACTATTTACACTGATGTTAACGTTAAAACTTTATTTACACTGTGATGGTTAACGATTCAACTATTTACACTGATGTTAACGTTAAAACTTTATTTACACTCTGATGGTTAACGGTAAACTGTGTCATTACAACACTACATGAAGGAAACGCCTCAACAGTCAAATGTTCATCAACATGAAGCATCTTTTAGGACCAAAATCTTTAAAATATCAGGTTGAAAATGTGGATTTGAACAAGAGGAATAAACTACAACAGGGCACGATAATACAATAAAATAATATTATTATTATTATTATTATTATTATTATTATTATTATTGATGATGATGATGATGATGATAGTATTGATCAGAACCAGCATCTTACTCACAGCACTTACGAGTGTGAAACATTCACTTCCTTCCTTCTACTGGAGGCCACAACACACAAACAGGAAGTAACAAACGTCTCCGGTTAGAAGACGAGTCGCTGCTGCTTTCACTGTTTTAACACACAGCTGACGGCTGCTTCCTGTCAGATTCCTTTCACCGCCCGTTTTATTTCCATCACTTCAAAGCAACCGTTAAAACTGATTCATAGCTTTTTAAAAGCTCCACTTTATTGATATTTTGAGCAGCAGATTTACAAGAAAACAAACCATTTAACGACCTGTAGGAGTTCATGTTCTGAGTCTAACGTTACAAATCACAGACCAATAAACAAACATGAGTTCAGCCTCCGGTTTTTCAAAATAATGCTGTGTTTTTAACCGTCTGAGCATCAGATGTTTGTTGGCCGCCGTGGGAATAAAACTCTTCAGGAAAACAGTAAACACACTTTAACGCTCGACTGGCTGCTTCCACAACAGCTGATCCACTTGCAGCAAGTGTGGGGGGGGGGGGGGGGGGGGGGGGGGGGGAGGCTTCATGCCCGGACAAGAACTGAACGTGTTTTTCTGTCTGTTGGAGTAGTTTTGGTTTCAGTGGAGACGTTGATCTTCCCATAATGACACGTCTTTAAAGATGGTGGAATACACCAGCAGCAGTATTTCATATATTCTTTGATTTAACTGTAACTTCTCCTCTGCTGTTTTTAATGATCCACTTTGTTTTGGTTTTATTCTCGTGCCTCGTGTTTTAAACGGTGATGTTTAACCTGCGATGGTCTGTGGGCCGATGTAACAGAATCATAGAATCAACAACAATATTAGGAAAATAATTAGTGGAAAAAGTGTTACAAATAGATGAAAAACCTTTTTTTTTTAAATGTCAGACGATGTCATAAAAATACGTGGAAAATATATAAAAGTATTAAAAAATATCCGATAAATATGTTTGAAAAAAATCTGAAAAAGAGCAAACATTACATGTAAAATATCTGAAAAAAATTGTGGAAAATGTCCAAGAAATATGTAAAAAAAACATCCTATAAATGCCCAAAAGTTATTAGTAAAATATGTGACAAAATAACTCCAATAAATCTCGTTGTCTCAACATGTGAGCCACATCACATGCTGCTGTGAAAGAATCTGGACTCTTAGTTATTTATTTAAATCAGGTTCTCCAAAACACGTCAACGCAGTCTGTTAGTGTGGACAACTCCACTTCCTCATAAGCTGGGTCTTATTTTGGTAGTTCGCCCTTCCTTCCTGTCCGTCCTGGTGACGTTTGAGTCGATCGGTCAGAATCAAGTGAAGCTCTGAAGACTACAGACTGTTTCACACCAACATGGAGATTAAAGATGAAGTGGTCTCCAGACACATTACAAACTACGTACGTGTTCAAACGAGACACGTTTCTACTTGAGCTTCAATAATCAGTCGACGGGAAAATTAATCTGCAACTATTTTCACAATGAATCGTTTTTCAAACAAAAATACCAAATATTGTGTGATTCCAGCTTCATGTGACGATCTGTTGGTGGAATAAAACAAACGGATTAAATACATCGACCTGGACTTTAACAGACCAGGAAATAAATAAAGAATCAATTCAGGGCTTTTGTTTTGATACATCTCGACTATTCAGGGATCCTGGTCATAAAGCTGAGCTGCTGCAGCTCGACTTTATGCAAATGTCTTCTGACCCTGTTAACGATAACCACCAAGAACAATTTGACTGGTGACACACACACACACACACACACACACACACACACACACACACACACACACACACACACACACACACACACACACACACACACACACACACACACACACACACACACACACACACAGTGTGCAACAGGAAGTGAAGAAGCTTCTCCTGTTAACGACGTTCTGAAGTGACTTCACACAAACAGAAGTTCAGCATCAGAGAGACGCCCAAGTCTCCTCAACTGTCAGACTGTTTGTCCATTAGCTTAGCATCAGATGTGACTTTGGTACTGGTAACCACGACAACACCCACCATAAACAACAATACCCAAAGTGGATTGTTCTCATGGTGCATAAAAACACAAGAAGAAGAAATGAACAGATGTAACATCCTGAGAAGCAGTGGATTTAAATAGGAAATGATCAAAGAGATATATTAATTATCAGCTCATAGTTGTATTGTTACAGTTCCTCCATGTTGTATTTATTCTCTCGTTATGCTGATGATTGGTTTTCTCTGTTAAGATCTTTGCGAGGTTATTTTTTGTTAACAAGTCAACAGTAAAAAGGTTTATTTTCCCCTCAGAGGAAGAGAATAAACACGGATAATCTGTCAGTGGTACTCGTTTCCTAACAGGAAGTGAGTGAAGTGTGAGCAGAGGAAAGCTTTATCGACACTAGTGGACTACGCTCAACACAACACATGAGAGGAGGAAGTCTCTAAAGAACACACAACACCTGAAACATCAACCTTCTTCAGCTGGAAACAGGAAGTGTACTCAATAAAACACACCAGATCTACAGGTACATATAGTACTCTGTACTGTACTCCACCTCAGAGGTACATATAGTACTTTTCACTGTACACCAGCTCTAACGTCATACATGACTGCTGTAAACACAGGTGACACCCTGAGGCTTTTAGAAGGAGCTGAAAGTTATCGTGTGAACACTTCACCTCCATCAGTCAGAGCCTCTGCTCACCTGTTCACTGTGACGACTCAACAACACCTGAGTGACACCTCACTGCCTCTCACGAGCTGCATGTCAACGAGAAGCCTCCTAAATATACATTTATAGATAATAAGCACGAGTTAGTAGCAGGCTACCGCAGGTAGAACCACGAGCGCTCTCCAATCAAAAACACATGCATTGTAAACATCCCTCGTGTATTTAACAACATAAAACTAAACTATACATTTATTATGAATCATTTAAATGTTGCACTAAAATCGGCTTTGTCAAAATCCACCTATCAGCACTTAAAAACAATACAATCGTAGGTTTAACTCTATATTGTCATTGGTCGATAACCGCCCACTACGGCCGTATTGTGCTGTTAACGCATCGTCTTAGACACTAAAGAACGCGTCATATTTAAAGATAAACAGCGCAGTTGCACGCGCTACGCAGTGTACTGGCTTTAATGTGTTAAGTCGGTTATTTATATTGTTTTATCTCAAGAGAGGGATATTGACAAGATATCAAAGTGCGTGAGAACGGATGCTAGCAGCTAAGCTACAGCGGCTAGCAGCTGTAGCTTAGCTGCTAGCCTAGCCTAGCCTAGCTTAGCCGTCTCCTACCTGGTGCCCGCCTTGTCCCCCATCTCCTCTGCAGAGATCCCGACCTAAACGAGCCCGGACCCCCGGAGGTGTCTCGACTTTATAGGAGAACGAGAGTGTTTCTTCTTCAGGGTTCAGCTCCGTTCACCCTCCATCAGCTAGTTAGTTAGTTAGTATGCTAATTTTATTTAGCGCCGCCTCGGCTCCTCTCTGGCTTCTTCCGCAAAGGCAGGATCTCTGTGTGTGCGTGTGCAGCGGCTGCAGATCACGTTGCGCAGCGCAGAGCGTCTCCAGCAAACATGACAACACGAGGCACTGAATGTTAAAAAATAGATGATACAGAGATGACTACTAGTACTATTAAATATTAATATTGTGTTTATTAACCTGCTGCACTACACACACACACACACACACACACACACACACACACACACACCTGTCTTCTAAAGAACACACATCTACAGTTGAGATTTACTCCGTAATAGTATTTAAAAAATGCAGAAAACTTGATAAAACGAGTATTTTAGTTGTTCAACCAGCAGCCTCTTAGCTTAGCTTAGCATAAAGACAGTAAACAGAGGGGAACTGTTAGCCTGGCTCAGTCAACCAGCTCTAAAGCTCTAAAACTCCTGTTTAAACATTTAAATTCAGTTTTACGTTGTTTATGTACGTGACTATTTCCTGTTAGTACTGGTACTGCACTTAAGTAGTTTCTAGGTACTTGTACTTTGCTTGAATATTCCCATATTCCTTTTACATACTTCTACTCTACCACAACTAAGAGGTACATATTGTACTTTTTACTGACAAATAGACTTTAAAATACATTCCTCACCATCAGTATATGAAGTAACTAAATGAGCTCCACTGGAGGCCAACATTAATGCATCAATCATTTAATATATAGTATTCTGCATAATGAGTACTTTTACTTTGAGTCATTTAAGTTCATTTTGATGCCGATACTTTTGTACTTTTACTTCAGTAAAAAATATAAAATGCAGACTTTACTGCGTGTACTCAGATACTTTGTGTACTTCCTGTTTCCAGACAGAAAACCAGAAGAAGAAGGAAACAAAACGTGTGAAATAATCTTCAGGTTCATCAGACGGCCATCACTGAACAAAAAGTTTAAACCCAAACGATAAACCACAGAGAGGAAATAATGAGTGAAGGAGAAGTGGAGCAGCTCCTTTTTGTTTTCTATCAGTGAGACGAGAATCTTCTGCTTTTCAACTGACGTTTAAACTCAAACACAACTCAACTCTGAGACAAAACATCAAACAGAAGGTCACATAAAGAGGAAACATGACTTTTATTTACACGTGTGTGTGTGTGTGCAGATAAGTACATGAACGATAAACATTCCTTCGCATATGTGGATTAATCCGCCGCTGAAAATAGTCCCCAGCTAAGTCTTTATTAGTAGGAACCAATGAGCCTCAGACAGGAACTCATACGGTATTGAGAGACGGACCGTCATGACGTTTGGGGATTGTTGACGTGAAGAGAAAAGGTTTTAAAAAAAGAAAAATAAATACAGTCAGCATGTAACTGAATAAAAACAGAAGTTAACAAAATAAAGTTCATGAGGTTGTCTCTTATTGTGAAAGAACTTCCTGGTCAGAGGCGGATGATGTAGGAGTCGGAGTGGGTGACGTAGCGAACCCACCGCTGAGATGGACCCGGCTGGACCGGAGACAGGCGGAGGAACCGGATCTGAAGACCTGTGACGGTGAGCTGAGGAAGCTCAAAGACCAGACCCACCGGACCCACCTCCAACATGGAGGACGGGCTCAGACCTGAGACCTCCAGCTGAGGGAGGGGGGGGGGGGGGGGGGGGGTGTAGAAGAGGAGGAAGAGGAGGAGGTGGAAGAGGAAGAGGAGAAGTTGTCATCTTAAAATGTTGTTTTTTGTCAACAAACTAAACTCACAGAAATAAAGCAAATGTTTTAATTTCTGCATAAAAAAATCACGTCAACATCTGTTGAACCACAATGCACAGCTAAAATACTGTGTGTGTCTGTCTGTGTGTCTGTGCGTCTGTCTGTGTGTGTGTGTGTCTGTGTGTTCACCTTGAACAGAGCAGACAGTTGTGTTCCTCCAGGGAAACGAGGGATCGTCCAGTCGATGGCTCTGTTCTGAAGCTTCAGCTCAGAGCTCTGATCAGGACTGCTGAGCTCCTGAGACAGACTGAACACACACACACACAATTAAACTTCTTCTTCATCAACAGTGTCAGACAGCACATGTGACCCTGAGGAGGTCAGAGGTCATTGGAGGGTGAAGCAGAAAAGCTTCCAGAAGTGATGATGATGATAAACAGGTGATTTGATTGATAATCCTAAAGAGAGCTTTCAGCTCATGTGAACCTCAGACTAATTACACAGTTTACCATTAACCATCACAGTGTAAATAAAGTTTTATCGTTAACCATCAGAGTGTAAATAAAGTTGTACCGTTAACCATCAGAGTGTAAATAAAGTTTTATCGTTAACCATCAGAGTGTAAATAAAGTTTTACCGTTAACCATCAGAGTGTAAATAAAGTTTTATCGTTAACCATCACAGTGTAAATAAAGTTGTACTGACTCAGTAGAACATGTGTTTCTAGTCTCTGATCTCTGATAATGTTTCATTGTAAACAACCAATCAGAGGAGAGCTAGTAACGTTAGCAGCACCGCTAACGGCTAACCAACAGGAGGAGAGCTAGTAACGTTAGCAGCACCGCTAACGGCTAACCAACAGGAGGAGAGCTAGTAACGTTAGCAGCACCGCTAACGGCTAACCAACAGGAGGAGAGCTAGTAACGTTAGCAGCACCGCTAACGGCTAACCAACAGGAGGAGAGCTAGTAACGTTAACAGCACCGCTAACGGCTAACCAATGGAGGTTCCCTTCAGTTACATTATGATGCCTTCAGGCTCTGCTCAGTTAACATGAGTACTGGCTGAAGGTACACTATAACGCAGAGGTAGCCAACACGATGCCTGCGGGCACCCTGTCGCCCGCAGGGACCACGTGAGTCGCCCGCGAGACATGTTCTAAAAATAGCACTAGTCACCATTGGAGCTCCGTCTAAAATTGTAGTTGCTGTTCTTTTTTAATCAAAAACGCTTGCATTAGTGTAGATTTTAAAATGACAATATTTCTTGTCATAAGAGAGTTGGGTACCCGGAGGCGCACGGCGGACAGCCAGGACGAGGCCGCTGCACTAGGTTTTCAGGTTCCGAATGGCGGGCGCTTCCCGTTGGCGCCAGACGCGCGCCGCGAGCGCACCCTGTCGTCAGGTCTGTAAATCCTCGGAACAGGCCGCGGGGCAACAACTCAGGGGTGGCGGGGGTAGAGGCGAGGCAACACAATCCGACCGAAAAGGCCCAGACTAGAGGTTTGAACGCGGGCACCCGAAGACGCTCGGCTATAGACGAGACTGGTTACTAGTTTCTTCGTTGAGAAAAAGGTACCGTCGGAAAAGCTGGTGTCGGTAACAACAGACGGGGCTCCCGCGATGACGGGCCGGCATGCGGCGTCATTGCGCAATGCAAAGGTGACCCAGACTTCCCAACATGTCTACATTACCACTGCATCATTCACCAGCAGGCGCTATGTGCAAAAGTAACCGGCTTTGATCATGTGATGATACAAATATATCAGAGATGTGATACCTCTGACTTTCAAATGTTGAAACAGATTAACAGAAATAAAAGTTGCATGTTTAAATATGTATTGTGGAAATCATTATTAATAATTATTGTGAGGAATAATTAACTGACATGTGATCAAACAGTCTCTTCACATATATTATTATTCTTAAGGTGATCTGTGCAACTTTGTTATTCAGGAAGTTTGTATCAAATCAGTAGCCCTTCGTACTACTCGGTACCCTTGAAGTAGCTCTCAGTTTAAAAAAGGTTGGTGACCCCTGATATAACGTTATCATGATGTGTTCACATGTCATCTGTAAAATGTAGTTTTGGTGATAAACTAGAATAAATCCAGTAGTTTGAAGGAGATGTTTTCACGTTAATATATTAGAGATGAATTATGAGCCGTTTAACTTCTAACACGAGCTCTAAGAACATTATTATACTTCATTAATAACAATAATGAGATTTATATAGATAAATATAATAATGATAATAAAAATACAATTCTTCTTCATCTGTTGTTCAGAGGATGTTTTGTCTCATTGAACACATTTTGTTCTCATCACTAAACTAAACTAGTAAAGAGGATTTAAAGTGACAGTACGCGGCTCTTCACCCTGACTCCTATTTGCATGACTTTAAATAACAAATGAGGAGCGCCTCCTCCTGCTCGCCTACTTTGTTAATGTCGTTTGCTATTTAAAAACGTTCCTGAACAAGACACACGTTCATTGAAATGAACTCTGGTGACTTCCTGTTTTGTGTTCACAGCGACGGAAAAACAAACGTCACATTCAAATAGAAGCTGAAGAGCAAACATGTGATTTGAATGAGAAGCGCCTCACCTCACAGAGCCTTTAGGGACCGGGATGGTGGCACAGACGTTGATGGCAGCGCTGTGAAAACAATGACATCATCATCATCGTGAATATTAACATCGTGTCACCTGGAAACAGGAATGTTTTTTGTTCTTTTTAGTCGTGGAAAGTACATATAAGTACTTAGAGTATTTCCATTCTATGGTACTTTCTACTTCTACTCGAAATATTTTATACGTTTTACTGCACTACTTTTCTCTGGCCCCTCAGATGTATCTGGTGACCCTCTGGAGGGCCCCGACCCCTATGTTGGGCCCCACTACACTAAACTAAGAGACAGCTACAACAGTAGCATCATGTACTAGTACTATGATATACTAATAGTACTTGTGGTACTGAAGTAAAAACGAACCTCTTTGGTGGCAGATCGCAGCGAAGCTTCAGGTGCATCAGCAGCCTGCAGAAGAACAACAATAGAGTAAAAGTACACAAGTATTGTCAGCTAAATGTAGTACAAGTATGTGTTGTGCAGACAGATCACAACATCTTAATGTTGTTGTAGCTTCTTGTATATTGTGTACTTGCACTTTACTTGATATATAAATGTAATAAAAACCGAAGAGAAGCTCACCGATTAACATTTTATATCTCGTTATCATACCTGTTTACAGTCATGATGCTAAGCTAAGCTAAGCTAACTGGCTGCTAGCTGTGGCTCTATATTTAAAGGACAGATGTGACTTCTGTTATTAAACCAGTCAGAGTATTTTCACAAGAAGTCAAACTATCAACAGAACCGACGAGAAGGAAACCGTGTTAAGACCCAGTTTGTAATAAACTGATTCATCAAATGATACGAAACAACGTGTTCATGGTGTCAGTCGGGACTCTGAGACTCTGGGACTCTGAGACCCTGAGACTCTGAGACTCTGGGACTCTGGGACTCTGGGACTCTGAGACCCTGAGACCCTGGGACCCTGGGACTCTGAGACCCTGGGACTCTGAGACCCTGGGACTCTGAGACTCTGGGACTCTGGGACTCTGAGACCCTGAGACTCTGGGACTCTGGGACTCTGGGACCCTGAGACCCTGGGACTCTGGGACTCTGGGACTCTGAGACCCTGAGACTCTGGGACTCTGAGTCCCTGGGACTCTGAGACTCTTGAGACTCTGGGACCCTGAGACCCTGGGACTCTGAGACCCTGGGACTCTGAGACCCTGAGACTCTGGGACACTTACCTCCCCCCGCTGTCTCTCTCGATGGTTGGGAACAGGCGGAAGGGGGGCGCTGAGGGCAGGTCGTCACTCAGCTGGTATTGCATCACTGTTTGCTGCGACAGGAAGAAGAAGAGTCGTGTCTCAGATGTCGGAGTGTCCTTGAACTCACCAACAAGGACAGTTTTCATCACCAGACAAAACAACTTAAAAAGCAGTGAATTGTTCACAATCAGTGAATAAACACCATGAAAGAGTCTAAACCTGCTGGATTCTGTTCATTAGTAGAAGTGGTTTGTAATTAAAGTGCTGGAACATTCAGGAATCTGTGAAAGAGGCTTAGTGAGACTTTCACCACATTTAAGCTCCGCAGAAAGAAAACAAAGCGTTTAGTTTCATGAGAGACGTTTAGTTTTGTGAGACTTGAAGCATTTTATTTAGTCTAAATAAATTTAATTCAGAAGGTTTAATGTTTAGTTTTTCTGCATAAGGCTCCAAAAAAGTCCTGAAAGCCAAACGTCCTATTTAATGCTGTTGCTGTGAACACACCATGTATTGATATAAACGAGGGTACACATCACCCTGAAGGTACATCAGGTGTTCACTATAAATAAAAACTAGGAGTTAGTTTTACAGATTAAAGCTCCGGTTAATCTGTAAAACATGTTCGTTATATTTGTTAAAATTCTTTCTTCATCCGACAGAAAGAAATAAAGTAAAAGATTCGAAAGAAAGAGAGAAAATATCTTTTAATGAGCCGACCAATCATAGGACGGACTACCTGTCTGTCTCTCTGTCTCTGTCTTCCTGTCTACCCGTCTTCTCATTCCTCCTCACCAGAGTTTTCTAACAGCTGTTCTCCTAACAGCTGTAATTACTAACAGCAGCCATGTTGTTTGTTTACGTCCTGGTGTTGATTTCGGGGGCGTGTCTTCAGAGAGATCAGTGATGAAGACTTTCTCTCTGATAAACACTTTGACTGGAGAAGAGTTAGAAGCACCGAGCTGGTTCTTAGGTTGGATGATTTCAAAATGTACTCTTGATCCTCAACATCACAACCTGTTGCCTTAAAGAGACAGTACAGATGTTTCGAGTGTTTGTGTGAGTTTCACTACAGTAGATGGAGTAATGTTCTGCTGTGGACGTATTCTAGACTCCTAAAGAATCTATCTGAGTCATATTTAGAACATCTTCACCTCTTATCTCCGCTCTCTTCAAACACACCAGACTTCACAGAAGCATCGTTCTGCCTCTCAGACCGCAGCAGTCTGTTGGTGTTGTTGAGAGACTTTGGTGAATCTGAACTTTAAAACACCGAATACAACCACACTTCAAAACATGCCGACGGGCTGGAACCAATAACAAGGGAGACGGATAAGGAACCAATCAAAAGGCAGCGTTGGCACCTCTCCCTGACTCGGACAGAGTCGGAGGATCCGGTTGCTGTCGAACTCGTCCAATCGGACGGCCTGATTGAAGCTGCACTCGTCAACACGAACCGCAGCTCCGTAACCTGAAGAAGAAACAACAGAAACATCTCCCTGAACACCACACACACAACGTGAAGGACGACTTTCAATGTCTCGTGTGTGTGTGTGTGTGTGTGTGTGTGTGTGTGTGTGTGACCTCTGAGCTGGGACTTCCCGATGCTGAACTCTTCGTTCAGACCGATTCTCATCTCTGTTGAAGAAGAAGAAGACGTGTCAGTGTGCTGCGTCATGTTTCTGTACTTGTGAGGACAAAGTGAGTAAAACCCTCAAAGAGCCTCAAACTCACCCGAGCAGCTCGGCATGTAACACTTGACTCTGATTTCTCCCTCGATGTCGGCCTTCATCAGAACTCCCTGCAGAACAAAACCAGGTGAGTTCATCTTCACACTGTTAAATGTGTTGCTTTGATGTTTCCAGACAGCGGGATGTTACTCACGTTGGAGCCGATGACGACCGACATCCTCTCGATCACGTCCACAAATATCTCACTCTTCCCACCCTGGAAAAACAACACATGTACGGAAACTGTGAGTTTGTTCCAGGAAATCTACAGTCGACCTGGGACCCGACTATTTACTGGAACATGTCAGTTATTTTATCCAACCCAGCCCTGTAAAAAAACAACTCAAACTGCTCATTAATAACTGATAACGGACGTAATTATTGAGTGAAATTGAGGTGATCGACAGACCAAACCTGGACTTTCATCTGTAACTAAATACAAATCAAAATATTTGGATTCTAGTTTTTTTCTCAACAATCAACACATTTGATTCTGCACTTTAATATACTGTATAAATATATACATATACATACAGTATATCTATATATACTAGTGCTGGGCAAGTTAACGCCTTATTATCGCGTTAACGCATTCATTAATTAACGCCGACAATTATTTTATCGCACGTTAACGCATTTTTAAAATTTATTATTATACTTTTTTTTTTTTTTTAATTGAAAGACAAGAGACAATACATATACATAACAACAAGAGGATGACAAGAACAGTGGGATAAAAGCCAGCAAACATCCTATAGTCAGTTGTGTGTGTGTGTGTGTGTGTGTGTGTGTGTGTCCTTGAGCCTTTTGAGATGGAATAAAAAATAAAAATAATAATTAAAAAACAACAACAAGAAAACAAAAAAAAACAGGTAAGTATTTTTAATTTATTATTATTGTAACAGACTGTCTCATGTTTATCGTTTTGTATTGGAGATATGATGTCCCTTCAGGGTTGCCGTAGAGAAAAGGCGACTTCCGCTTCTGGTCGAGGGGGGGGGCAGAAATAAAGAGAGAAGCTGCACCAGCTGTTGCTCTCCCTGGAGACTACTGGACATCGCTGCGGTAAAGTCAGCAGACACTCAGATCTCCGTGGTCAACTCAGCAGACACTTACATGTTAGTGCACCTATATGCTGACATTCACGGTAAACGCATTTAAACGGCACAGATCGGGAGCGAGCGAAGGACTTTGAAAGTTAGCGGAAAGATTAACGTGAGACAACATCCGGTTTCTTCAGACGAACATCCGGTTTTCAGAATAAGATGCCAACAAAGTATGAATTATATTCACATTAAGTATAAAACATGCTGCCTGCATCTCGTGAACCAAATGTTATTGCCCTTTAGTTCATATAGCAGTACTTTTAAAATAAAAGTGCGCAATACACTACTTTTGAATTCATTATTGAACTTTACCATAACAATGAGATTAATCGCGATTAAATATTTTAATCGTTGCCCAGCACTAATATTTACACATGTTCAGTTTAAATCAACGGACTCGTTGTATCCTGTTTGCTCTTTTTTCGGCTCTAAAAGTGTAAATTATATAAACTTCTACAACTTCTTCATTCCTCTTCCGGAGCTTTAAACTGCTCCCGTTCATGTGTCTGTTTCTAAAGACAAAACAATACTTTGGAAACTGGAAAACGTCCAGTGGTTCACAGACTGGATGACGAATGTTTCCAGACCAGCAGGAAGTCTTTAGTGCTGGATGTTTGATTTAAAAACTCAAGTATTTAAGTGTGTCTGTCGTGTGTCATCGTGTTCATCTTCTTCAGATGTATAAACACACATCAACTGGTATTTATAACGACTGTTCAGATCAGCCTAACTGTGTTTTATCTCAGATATCTGACACACGGAACGTTTTTAGGTTGTTTTTTTGCAACACAACTTTCTGTAAAACATCAATAAAAGGATCATTTATAAACATAATTTTAAATGATTAATGACTCTTTTATTAACATTTGAGCATCGCCTTCCTGTTGGGAGAACATCCAGTTAAACTTTGTTTTTCATGTTTAATGTGTCTATGTACCTGCTCTCTGCTGGACTGGATGGGTCTGGTGGCTGCAGAGCTCGGAGCCACTTTACTCTGCTGAGTCTCTGCTCCAAACTGCAGACAAACAACAACAACAATAATAAAGCGGCTGAACCCTGAACAGAAACACACATTAAATCAAATACAATTTAAATTATGTCACTGTACATGAAATAAGCAGCAATATTTTACACAAAGCACCATATAAACATTAAATACGTGTTTATAAAACACTATAATGTTGTTATTAATGAAGGCCAACAGGATAATGCACACAATAAAACACATTTATGAAGCGTTTGTTTATTTATTTTAAAAGCTAAACAGGGTGAAATCAAATAAAAGTTATTTATTTCTATTGGTTTGATGGTTCAGAGTCTCAGTACTGTAGACAGAAACTGAATGAAGGCAGAAAACTCTTTGTCAACAAAGACCAAACCTCAGTGACCTCTGGTGTTGATGATATTTGTGTCGATGATATTTGTGTCGATGATATTTGTGTCGTTGATATTTGTGTCGTTGATGATATTTGTGTCGATGATATTTGTGTCGATGATATTTGTGTCGTTGATATTTGTGTCGTTGATGATATTTGTGTCGTTGATATTTGTGTCGATGATATTTGTGTCGATGATATTTGTGTCGTTGATGATATTTGTGTCGTTGATGATATTTGTGTCGTTGATGATATTTGTGTCGTTGATATTTGTGTCGATGATATTTGTGTCGATGATATTTGTGTCGTTGATGATATTTGTGTCGTTGATGATATTTGTGTCGTTGATGATATTTGTGTCGTTGATGATATTTGTGTTGATGATATTTGTGTCGATGATATTTGTGTCGATGATATTTGTGTCGTTGATATTTGTGTCGTTGATATTTGTGTCGATGATATTTGTGTCGTTGATATTTGTGTCGATGATATTTGTGTCGATGATATTTGTGTCGTTGATATTTGTGTCGATGATATTTGTGTCGTTGATATTTGTGTCGTTGATATTTGTGTCGTTGATATTTGTGTCGTTGATATTTGTGTCGTTGATATTTGTGTCGTTGATATTTGTGTCGATGATATTTGTGTCGTTGATATTTGTGTCGTTGATATTTGTGTCGATGATATTTGTGTCGTTGATATTTGTGTCGATGATATTTGTGTCGTTGATATTTGTGTCGATGATATTTGTGTCGTTGATGATATTTGTGTCGATGATATTTGTGTCGATGATATTTGTGTCGTTGATATTTGTGTCGTTGATATTTGTGTCGATGATATTTGTGTCGTTGATGATATTTGTGTCGATGATATTTGTGTCGTTGATGATATTTGTGTCGATGATATTTGTGTCGATGATATTTGTGTCGTTGATGATATTTGTGTCGATGATATTTGTGTCGATGATATTTGTGTCGATGATATTTGTGTCGTTGATGATATTTGTGTCGATGATATTTGTGTCGATGATATTTGTGTCGTTGATGATATTTGTGTCGATGATATTTGTGTCGATGATATTTGTGTCGTTGATATTTGTGTCGATGATATTTGTGTCGTCGATGATATTTGTGTCGATGATATTTGTGTCGTTGATATTTGTGTCGATGATATTTGTGTCGTTGATATTTGTGTCGATGATATTTGTGTCGTTGATATTTGTGTCGATGATATTTGTGTCGTTGATATTTGTGTCGTTGATATTTGTGTCGTCGATGATATTTGTGTCGTCGATGATATTTGTGTCGTCGATGATATTTGTGTCGTCGATGATATTTGTGTCGATGATATTTGTGTCGTCGATGATATTTGTGTCGATGATATTTGTGTCGTTGATATTTGTGTCGATGATATTTGTGTCGTCGATGATATTTGTGTCGATGATATTTGTGTCGATGATATTTGTGTCGTCGATGATATTTGTGTCGATGATATTTGTGTCGATGATATTTGTGTCGTCGATGATATTTGCGTCGATGATATTTGTGTCGATGATATTTGCGTCGATGATATTTGCGTCGATGATATTTGTGTCGATGATATTTGTGTCGATGATATTTGTGTCGATGATATTTGTGTCGTCGATGATATTTGTGTCGATGATATTTGTGTCGTTGATATTTGTGTCGATGATATTTGTGTCGTCGATGATATTTGTGTCGATGATATTTGTGTCGTTGATATTTGTGTCGATGATATTTGTGTCGTCGATGATATTTGTGTCGATGATATTTGTGTCGTTGATATTTGTGTCGATGATATTTGTGTCGTTGATATTTGTGTCGATGATATTTGTGTCGTTGATATTTGTGTCGATGATATTTGTGTCGTTGATATTTGTGTCGTTGATATTTGTGTCGTCGATGATATTTGTGTCGTCGATGATATTTGTGTCGTCGATGATATTTGTGTCGTCGATGATATTTGTGTCGATGATATTTGTGTCGTCGATGATATTTGTGTCGATGATATTTGTGTCGTTGATATTTGTGTCGATGATATTTGTGTCGTCGATGATATTTGTGTCGATGATATTTGTGTCGATGATATTTGTGTCGTCGATGATATTTGTGTCGATGATATTTGTGTCGATGATATTTGTGTCGTCGATGATATTTGCGTCGATGATATTTGTGTCGATGATATTTGCGTCGATGATATTTGCGTCGATGATATTTGTGTCGATGATATTTGTGTCGATGATATTTGTGTCGATGATATTTGTGTCGTTGATATTTGTGTCGATGATATTTGTGTCGTTGATATTTGTGTCGTTGATATTTGTGTCGATGATATTTGTGTCGTTGATATTTGTGTCGATGATATTTGTGTCGATGATATTTGTGTCGTTGATATTTGTGTCGTTGATATTTGTGTCGATGATATTTGTGTCGATGATATTTGTGTCGTTGATATTTGTGTCGATGATATTTGTGTCGATGATATTTGTGTCGTTGATATTTGTGTCGATGATATTTGTGTCGTTGATATTTGTGTCGATGATATTTGTGTCGTTGATATTTGTGTCGATGATATTTGTGTCGATGATATTTGTGTCGTTGATATTTGTGTCGATGATATTTGTGTCGTTGATATTTGTGTCGATGATATTTGTGTCGATGATATTTGTGTCGTTGATATTTGTGTCGATGATATTTGTGTCGATGATATTTGTGTCGATGATATTTGTGTCGATGATATTTGTGTCGTTGATGATATTTGTGTCGATGATATTTGTGTCGATGATATTTGTGTCGTTGATATTTGTGTCGATGATATTTGTGTTGATGATATTTGTGTCGTTGATATTTGTGTCGATGATATTTGTGTCGATGATATTTGTGTCGATGATATTTGTGTCGATGATATTTGTGTCGATGATATTTGTGTCGTTGATGATATTTGTGTCGATGATATTTGTGTCGATGATATTTGTGTCGATGATATTTGTGTCGATGATATTTGTGTCGATG
>NW_027466473.1:24240000-24417500 GCF_050575085.1 Anarhichas minor | reverse complement strand
CACAGTAATCTTTAACCAGAGCGGAGAACCTGAGAACAGACAGAACGTTCACATGTAAAGTACAAACAACCACTGTGGTCACGTTTCTAATATCAGAACCTGATTATTTTACTACGAGGAGCCTTCATAGTGTTGGTTCTGGCGCCCCCTGTGGACTACAGTGGTAGTGTCTCCCTTTAGAAAACCTCTTGTTCTACTGCAGCAGATCTGACAGTCTGAACCTCTCAGTCCTGGTTCTGGTTCTCCTGGAGGAAGAGGAGGATTCGTTAGTACTATGAGAGATTTAAACTCACCTGTTGAGGAACTCGATGACGGTGAAGGGGGAGGAGTCAGCGGTGGCGGTGGCGACCCAGTAGAGCCCTCCCTGCCTGACGTGGATGAAGTGAAGATCTCTGAGCGTCTGAAGACACACGGTGACATCTTCAGCTTTATTCAACGTGTTTCCTGTTTCTACTCTGTTGTTCTTGCTTTAAAGCACTGTGAGCATCATGTATTGTATTAAAAGCTGCTTCATACACATAAGGTTTATTTTGATTATTATCACCATGACGACCGGAGGCTGGTCTCCGGTCAGCGCTGTGACCTTCTCGTAGAAAACACCGACGACATCACTTCCTGCTTCTCCACGGACTGAATGTGACGTTAAGATATTTACAACAAACACAAACAACGGGTTCATCTGGGACATAAAGTGATGATAATATGGTAATATGTATTATAATGATAATATGGTAATATGTATTATAATGATAATATGGTAATATGTATTATAATGATAATATGGTAATATAGATCATAATGATAATATAGTAATGTGTATTATAATGATAATATGGTAATATGTATTATAATAATATGCATAATATGTATTTGGGCTCAGACAAAGAGGTGAGGATACAGTCTTTATAGATGAGGTGGTCGCCCTGTGAGGACAAGATGAAGACCTGAGAGATCATCCTGCTGAGAGACAGACAGACAGACAGAGACAAAGAGACAGACAGACAATATATCTCAATATTCTCTCTTCTTTCATTGTAAAGGGTCAATATTGCATAACTTTGTAAATGTAACCTTATATTCTGTGTTCAGGTTTACTTTGTAACATCTGCCTCTTGGCGCATTTACAGCAATGTTTTTATTAATGTGTCGCTGATCTAATAAACCAATACATAAATAAATGAGATATGTATGTAGGTAAATAACTTGGGCGTTAGCTTGTTGTGCAGACTATAAACTTAGGTTAAATATCCCCCTAAGATGAGGACAGTAACTACAGTACTACATGAAGTCATTCTTAACTTTTAATTAAAACAAATTAGACAGAGACGAGTCTGATTTAATTCATGCCGAATTCATCACAAGTTCCAGATGCGTTAAAGAAACATCGTGAATAGTTTTTACACACACGTGAGATGTAAAAACGGGTAAAGTTAAGTTAAATTCAGTGACATTGTGACGAGGTTCGTGTTAGACTATTAGCCTACATTAATGCTAACTGATAGCTGTAACGTCACTCACCTGCAGAAGACTGTCTGTAACTTACTTTAACTATTTGTTACGAAGCCATGAATAGAAATAAACGTGATTTTACTAATGCTAACTGTAGCTAACGGTAGCCAGGCTAACGTTAGCACATTAAAGTTAGCCTACTTTACGTTACATTTCTAAGAATTCACAGGAGACCCGTGAATGATAAACTGGTCAATAAAGCAGTACAGTGGAGCATTTAAAGCTTCACTGAAACACAATGTCAGTGTTCATAGTTAGCTGCCTGGCTCTCGACTGACAGACTTGTGTTTACAAACCGGGTCAAGAAGATGGCGGATAACGGCACAGCGCCCCCTGCTGGACGGGCGGCGAACCTGCAAATTAAATAATAATATGTATAATAATGTGAAATAACTCTAATGGCCCTCTAATAAAAACGCATGTTTTAATAAACATTCACAACAATATAAATTGAATGCTTATTGTTTACACTAAAAATCTGTGCATAAATATTCTGTCTGTGTGTATAATATTTGAGTTATTGTGGATTTTTTACTGTTTTTACTTATTTTATATTTAATATTCTTTACTGTTTTATTATTATAATTATGTTTTATTGTTATTATTTATAATACTTGTGTTGTTATCTTAGTCACATAAACGTAGCTTGTAGTTAAGTCATCCGAACAGCAGGCGGCAGTAGAGGCGGGAAATCACCCTGAAGTGGATCAAATCACTCGAGAGAGAGAATTCCTGCATCCGTTTATATCCCGTGTAACCTACTGAGTTACTTCACCATGAAGTAAGTAAACATTTTCACATTAATAAAGTTATTTTGGTTTAATTCATACTGTGATCTGGCCTCTGATGCACGCTCATCCGTTAGCCACTGCTAACTAGCATCGTTGCTAACCAAACGTAGCCGCATTCTAGTGGCTGAAGAAAAATCTTGACATTTTTCATTCGGTGTGTAAACGTACATGTAAAACACAAAGTCTACCGTTATAATAATCATTCATAAGCAGTTTATTAAATCGGCATTAACAAAACAGCTCATATGTTCAATAAATCCACGTTTTTCTGCGTGTTTTCAAGGCTGTGACGTACCACGTCCAGTTTGGCGAAGGACTGTTTTTGTTTCTATTGTTTTTATTTATATTATTCGAGTTCGCTTCATTTGCCGAATTCAAGAGTGGATCATAATGTGTCGGTCTTCAATCTTTACTTTGTCTCACACGTTTAAATTGTCCCCGTCACGTGTGAAATGTAAAGTTGGACAAAGTTTGAATGGAGTCTGGCTGAAGGTTTCTTCTCGCTAGAAGCTTCCTGTTAAATGTGATGCTGCGTGTTTAGATGTTTTGGGAGGACTGAAAGTAATCACATTACCGTCACGTTACTGCACCATACACACTCACATATACCTCTAGTCTACTGTAAGTATCACTTCACTCTGTTGTACTTATACTGTGTATTACTCTGCTTGTTGTACATCTGGTTGGATGCTAAACTGTGTTTCACAGTTTCAGTACCTGTACTATAAAGTATATATATATATATATGAAATATACCTGTACTCTGTGCAATGACAATAAAGCCAAAATATAAACCTGAGGATGGTGCATTCAGGTGCAGATTAAAAAGTGTTGAATCTGTGTTTTTCAGTCCGCTGACGAAGGTGAAGCTGATCAACGAGCTGAACGAGAGGGAGGCTCACCTCGGGGTCAAGGAGTCCGTCTCCTGGCACACAGAGTACAGAGACAGTGCCTGGGTGTTTGTGGGTGAGACGGGTGTCTGTGGGCGAGGCGGGTGTCTGAGAGCGTCTCTCTGGATGATCGTCTCCATCTTGTTTCCTTGCAGGAGGATTTCCATACGAGCTGACCGAAGGCGACATCATCTGTGTCTTCTCTCAGTACGTGTTTCCTGCTCTCTTCTCTCTTCACTCACCTGTGAGAGAGAACATCCTGAATCCACCCGTGTTCTTTTATCCTCGTCAGGTACGGAGAGATCGTCAACATCAACCTGGTCAGAGACAAGAAGACGGGGAAGTCCAAAGGGTTCTGCTTCATCTGCTTTGAGGACCAGCGCAGCACCGTCCTGGTGGTGGACAACCTGAACGGCATCAAGGTGACCAGATACATGTTCATCACAGACCTCTGCTTCCACACTGTATGCTAAGCTAGGCTAGCTGTTTCCCTGTGTTTCAAGTTGTTAAGCTAAGCTAGGCTAGTTGTTTCCCTGTGTTTCATGTTGTTAAGCTAGGCTAGCTGTTTCCCTGTGTTAACGGTCTTTACGCTAAGCTAAGAGAGAGAGATACCCGGTCAGTGTGGACGTCTGAGATATATGTATATGTATATATATATATATGTATATGTACATGTACATGTACATATATATGTACATGTACACACACATAGTGATTATAAAGAGAACGTGAGCAGATGTTAACAGGAAGTAAACATCTGGATAATGAACCGTGGTGCGTTCGCTGTCAGATTAAAGGTCGGACGATCCGCGTGGACCACGTCAAAGACTACCGCCCCCCCAAAGACGGCGAGGACATGGATGACATCACCAAACAGCTGAGGGAGCAGGGCTGTGCCCCCAAAACCCAGCAGCACCCCCCCTCCTCCTCCTCTTCCTCAGAGGAAGAGGAGCAGTACGACATCCCTGTGAAGAAGCCCAAAAAAGGTGAGGTCACTTCCTGTTCATCTCCATACAAACAAATCATTATGGGATGGATTTTTATTTCTCTCTCTCTCAGACAAGAAAGAGAAGAAGAAAAAGAAGAAAGACAAGAAGGAGAAGAAGAAGGAGAAAGAGAGAGCGGGTCGGGCGCTGCACTCGTCTTCCTCACCTCCTCCTGATGTCAGAGTTAAAGAGGAGAAGGAGGACGCCGCCTACGACAAGTACCACCAGAGGGGGGCGCCACCAGGAGGGAGAGGGAACGAGGAGAGGAGGAGGGAAGGAGAGGGAGACAGGAGGAAGGAGACAGAGAGGGAGACAGACAGGGAGAGGGAGGGAGACAGGAGGATGGAGAGGGAGAGAGAGAGCGACAGGAGGATGGAGACAGAGAGGGAGACAGACAGGGAGAGAGAGGGAGACAGGAGGAGGAACCGAGACAGGGAGAGAGACAGAAGAAGAGAGAGACAGTGATGGGACAGACAGACGGACATCACTGTCTCAGAACAAGATGGCCGCCGAAGAGACACAAGTTTGTTTTTACTTTTTCTTTGTCTATTTTTTTTTTTATAAAACATGAAAATGTCTTCATGAAGAAAGTCTTAATCGTCACCGTGGAAACGTTTGACTGCTGGCTGAACATCTTATTTCTTTGTTACACAAACAACAACAACGCTCATTAAATATGTAAATCATTAAACTATGACGTCATGATTCATCTGATCAGAAACTGACAACTTCAGAGGTTAAAGGTACAGGGTAACATGTTAAGTATATAATTAATGTATAATCACGTTGTGTATCGTTAGCTTAGCATTACCTGTTTAGAGCTACATACGAGGCTCTTCTACAGAAGCCCAGATGAGACAAACCCAACACAGACGACAGGTTTTATTATTCAACTATTCCTTAAAACAACTTGTTTTTGTGTTGAAAGATGAATCATTATGACTTATTATAATAATAAACACTAAAAATAAATAAATATTAATCTTCAAGCCAATCGATGCTGTCGGGTGGAAATGGAATATTTAATTTGGGTTATTTTTGTTCCCTTTGTTGTGTTTTGGGGCAAATTACTTGAATTTTTGGGGGATTTTGTCTCCGATTTATTTCTGATGCTGAAATTCTACATTTATGGAATAATTTGTAAGACTTTTCCTGAAAGAACTGAGATTTGATAAAAAATGTAGGTAAAATATGAATGACCTAAGAAATTAATTAAATGTTCTTTAGTTGTTTTATACGTTGACGTTAACTGGACAAATTGTTTTACTACTTTACGTTGAAACTTCCTGGAATAATGGAGCTAAAATAGAACATTTCCTACTAATTAAAGCAATAATGAGATTAGCTGATAGCCTCGTTAGCTTAGCACAGAGTTCTGATCCGGCAGCTTGTTTACAGAATATTAACAAACACGTTTCCCTCCTGAATAATTTAACTTTACTAAAAGTTTGTTTTCAGAAACCAGATGACTCTAAATACTACAATACCCATGAGCCTCAGCTGCTGTTGCCATGGGGATAAGTTACTGAATGTTTCTAGCTTCAGCTAGCCGTTAGCATCACATGTAGCAGAATGTGACCCCGATTGGTGTGTTGGTGAAATGCATCCTGGGAGTCGTAGTTTTGACTCATGAACAGTTCCGATGATTCAGAGTTTCATGTCAACAATAAAAAGAATAAAAAGTGAGCGTTAGTTATGTGAACTCTCCTCGTCTTCATCTTTATTCATCATCGTCTCAGCAGCAGAGTCAAACTGTCAGAACACAAATACAATAAACGGAGCAGTTTTTATAAAATATACCGTCGTTATCGCTAAACATCTGGTAGAAAGTCGGTGGCTGTAAAGTGGAAGTGATTATCAGAGCTGTGTTTCCTCCGTGTTTATTATTCACTATTAATAATAATGTGCCCTCATTTTACCAGACAATTGACAATTTTTCCACAACTTTTACAACCAAAAACTCGATTAAAACACTTTAAAAATTAAAACGAGGCTTTTAAAACCATAAATTATAATTAATAATAAATTAATGAAGCTTTGAAATTCTCTAAAGCCACAGTCTATTATTGTTTACATCAGTAAAATTAACAATAAAGACACTCACTATATATTTCTACCTTGTTCTATCATCGGTTGCTAGCTAGCAAATGAAAAACAGTCACTAGCTAATGTGAGCTAACGTGCAACGGTCGCTAGCTAGCGAGCTAATTAACTTGTAACGGCTTTTTACAAGCTTCCAGCTAAGTGTTTATTTAAGTGACTCTTTAACTGATGTTATTAAACCCATAATAATAATCATCGCCACTTCGTTAGCGAGCCCGTAGCAGTTAGCACGTTTTTTGGTGAATTGTTTCTCTTATTTACATTTATATGTTCACACAGTTAATTACACATTTCATCCATTTTTAACTGTAATTATTACTAAATTTAATTATTGGAACTGTTGGAAATTATCTCAGAATTACCGACGTGAAATAAAACTTAAGACATTTATTTATGATTATAATGAATTAATCTGAACTAGTTTCAGCAGAAAGCTGCAGTGAAGATCAACAAACACGGAGGAAACTGCTGGAGGTCAGAGGTCAGAGGTATCTGCTGAAGTCGGGTTCTTCCTGGTCCGTTTGCTACAACGGTTTACAGACGAGGAATGTTTCTAAATACATTTCTCTGTCATGAGTTCATGTTGTGACTCCAACAGGAAGAAGAAGAAGAAGACGGTAGAAAAAGTTAAGGCGCTGGCGGCTGAACGGACAACTTTTATCTGAGATTAAAGATTAAAGTGTGAGGACTCCAGAAGCTCAGCTGGTCCTCAGAGTCCAGACACTGACCTCCGAAATGTGAGAGACGAGCTGCAGCCGCCGGTCACTGCAGGGATTCGAACCGGCAACCTTCCACTCTGAACTATTCACATTGTTCTGCTGCACTTTAACAGCCAGCAGCCGTTTGTTTCCTGTGAAGTTTTAATCTGGCTCCACTGTTACGTTAACGTTTCATAGAAGCCGATCGTCTTCATCCTTCATGCTGCGTTCACAACAAAGCAAAGCTACATGTTGGCGTCACATTATTCACAGGATCACTTGTGTTTAACGTCACTCCGGTTGTTGAAGAACCAGATATCCAGGAAACTAAACTCATGTCTGGTTCATGACATCATCAGGAGGAGTTCTCACTGTGTCTAATAAACCACACGTCAGCTGTTTACTACTGCACCAACACTAAATATCCATCAGTGCTAGGCTATATGCTAGGCTAACAATGTAGCATCTCCATCTACACTCAACATAACGTGATGAAGACGGAAATATTTCTGATTCAACAACGTCGATGAAGACAGCAGCGACTTTCTTCCGTCCTCTCGCGTCTTTGCTTTGACTTTGTATTTAAAGAAGATTCTCTTGGTGTTTGATGTGAACGCAGCGTTAGATGAGAAAGGTGACCAGATGTTTCCTGCAATAATAGAGTCGATATTCTTCTCCATCATCGATGAGAATATTGAGAACAAACAGGAAGTCAGGTTGAGATAATTTGTCTGTTTGAACCCTTTGATCTCTGGAGAGTGAACTCTGTCTCAGGAGTCTTTGGAGCGGCGCCCATGACGGCCCAATGCTCGCTCTCTCTCTCTTTGTTTCCTCTGGCGCCCGATCGAGAGACGACCCGTCACAGAAGGCGGCGGCGCTGCTTCTGGTTCTTCTGGTTCCTCCTCTCAGCACATGGAGATGGTGACGTTGATCCCCAGGTTGCCGTTGTCGGCGAACAGGTGTGCGATGGAGGTGTCGAACACGAGGCAGTCGCTGTTCATGATGGCGGCCGCCACCCCGTCGTGGATGGAGCGCGGCGTGGCCTCCCAGGTGAGCCGGCGCCGGTTGCCGTTGAGCTCCAGGCGGTAGGCGAAGTTCTCGGCCTGCT
This sequence comes from Anarhichas minor, assembly GCF_050575085.1. Taxonomy (NCBI): domain Eukaryota; kingdom Metazoa; phylum Chordata; class Actinopteri; order Perciformes; family Anarhichadidae; genus Anarhichas; species Anarhichas minor. The sequence goes on along the minus strand of NW_027466473.1, from coordinate 24,409,415 downwards.
TGCGGGTGCCGATGAGCAGCACGACGGCGAAGAACTGCTGGTGGCCCTCGTACTTCTCCTGCTTCTCCAGGACCAGCATGAAGTGGTGGCTGAAGCACGACTGCATCATCACCCAGTCTACGGCGCCCGGCAGGTTGATGTCCGTCGCCAGGAAGACGATGTCCTCGCCCTGCAGAGACACGGAGACACGGCGGAAATCATGGAAACAGTCATTTTGTTTCCCCCGATTTCTAACCAGCTCCTCAAACTGAAGAACTGGAGCTCAGATAATCTGAAAAATAAACACTTTGTGTTGAGATTAAGAGTCAGATCTAGTCGGCAGACCAGCAGAGAAGTCTTAACAGTCAGCTAATGCTGATAGCGTTGCAACTGGTTAGAATAGTTAGTGAAGAATGTTTGATAAAGAGTTTAAATAGTTAGCTAAAGGTCATTAATAAACAGCTAAAAGCTAACAAGTACTGGATTTGAAGTTGAAGTAACACTGATATGAAGTACTCCTAACAGTGACATGGACTCACCTGCAGCGTGGTGATGGACTTGTGAGCGTGCATCAGGTGAGGCATGACGGCCTCCAGAGAGCCGTGCCACTTACAGGTGGCTCCAGGACACGGACAGGTGTACGGACGGAACTCACACACCTCCTCGTGGTCCGGCTTCTCACTGTGGTGGAGGGACAGAAGACAGCCGGCCGCCGAGTACTGGGGACACAGGTACAAGTACACAAGTACTATCAGCTTCATGTAGTTAAAGTAGTGACTGTGTAGTTCAGTGGTACTCAGTGTGTACTGGCTGTAATGTACTACTTACAGCTGAGACAACAGACATGACTGTGTGATTATTGTGGTATTAGTACTTCTACTTCATGAAGGGATCTGAACACTTCTTCCATAATCTGGTGTGTTTAATAATTGAGTCATAAAGCAGATTAAAATGTCTCACGTCACCTTCACAGCAGCAGATTATCAGATTTAAAAAGTCAAATTTAAGCTGCGATCACGTTGTTGTTTACACATTACGGTTCGTCTTGTTGTCTTTTAGTCAAAGCAGATGAATGGACACAAAGATTTTTAACCACTGAATCTATCGTAAACTAAATAACTAGAATCTGTAGAACTGTGAAACAGGTCAACAGGAATCCTCTGATCCAGAGTTTTTTGGGGGATTTAAAGAATTATTCTCAACAGGACTCTCAGGAACTTCTATCTTTGTGAGGACCAATGGGAGGCCTCGACACTGAGGACATTCTGTCCTCAAAGAGTCGAGACTTTTAAGGGTCATTGACCTGAAGACTGACGATTAGAATATTAGTGATTAGAATGCAACTTCATGAGCTGATGTACTTCATTATAAACAGATGTGAAGAAACATCTTCCTCCTCCACAGCTGAAACACCAACACACTCTGCAGCACCACGATCAATACCAATCAGGCTAAGAGCGTGTGTGTGTGTGTGTGTGTGTGTGTTGATAAATGGCTTTGAGGGAAAAGGGTTCATCAGGCTTCAAGTTCAGGTTTTTTTTCATTGGGAGTAAATCAGTTTTATAACAGTCTTGTTGACAGCGCCCTCTAGTGGCTGCAGTGTTTACTGTGTATTCTTAGTAAAAACCTCCGGAAGTCAGAGCTTCATGTGTTCAAGCTGCATTCTCTCTAGTGTCCACCAGGGGGCGACTCCTCTGGTTGTATAGAAGTCTATGAGAAAATGACTCTACTTCTCTCTTGATTTATTACCTCAGTAAACATTGTAAACATGAGTTTATGGTCTCAATCTCTAGTTTCAAGTCTTCTTCAATACAGCATGATGTTCATTTAGTACATTATGGTCCATTTAGAGTCAAACAGACCATAAAGCAGGGGATGCTTTAGGGCGGGGCTACACGGTGATTGACAGGTCTCTACCAGAGACGTATACGTTGTCTCTATGTCACTCCTCCTCAGTCAGGTTTTTGATATGAACAAATATCTTAATCAGAGTATTGAGGCTGCATGTAAACAAGATAAAATATATTTACACCAGGCTATGAGTCTACAGAAGCCGATTAGCATGTTAGCATGCTAACATGATCTGCTAACACAGCACACACTTTAAACCAGGACTCACCTGGCTGCTCGGCAGCGGTTTGGTACGTCCGACAGGTTTACCGGTTCTGCCTCTGACCTCTGACCCCTGCTGCTCTTGTTGTTGTTGTCCGGTGTTAGCGGTTAGCCCTGTGGCGCTAGCTGAACCCACTCCGTGGTGGCGATGCCAGCCTAGCAGGCAGCGCCACTGAGCCAGCTCCCTGAGGAGAGGCAGGCAGGAGGCCGGACACAGCATCGAACACACGCACACACTGCCGACACACACAAACGCCTTGATTACCTCCAGACCTTTAGTCCAACAACTTACAGATTGATTGATTGATTTAGGGCCCTTTCACACCTTCCTGTTGATGTAAACAATGACAACCACAACGAGACGTAGACAATGACGTCAACCGGACAAAGTGGCAACAGGACGTATAGGCGATGACGACAACGGCAACGGGACGTAAGCGCTATGACGACAACGGCAACGGGACGTAAGCGCTATGACGACAACGGGACGTATACGTGATGACGACAACGGGACGTATACGCGATGACGACAACGGGATGTATACGCGATGACGTCAACGGGACATAAACGCTATGACGACAACGGGATGTATACGCGATGACGACAACGGGATGTATACGCGATGACGACAACGGGACATAAACGCTATGACGACAACGCCGACGGGACGACAACGTGACGTATAGACGATGACGGGACGTATAGGCGATGACGACAACGGGACATATAGGCGATGACGACAACGGGACTTGTAGGCGATGACGACAACGGGATGTATACGCGATGACGACAACGGGACGTAAACGCTATGATGACAACGCCGACGGGACGACAACGTGACGTATAGACGATGACGGGACGTATAGGCGGTGACGACAACGTGACGTATAGACGATGACGGGACGTATAGGCGATGACGACAACGGGACGTATAGGCGATGACGACAACGGGATATAGGCGATGACGACAACGGGCCGTATAGGCGATGACGACAACGGGATATAGGCGATGACGACAACGGGCCGTATAGGCGATGACGACAACGGGATATAGGCGATGACGACAACGGGATATAGGCGATGACGACAACGGGCCGTATAGGCGATGACGACAACGGGCCGTATAGGCGATGACGACAACGGGATATAGGCGATGACGACAACGGGCCGTATAGGCGATGACGACAACGGGACGTATAGGCGATGACGACAACGGGACGTATAGGCGATGACGACAACGGGACGTATAGGCGATGACGACAACGGGACTTATAGGCGATGACGACAACGGGCCGTATAGGCGATGACGACAACGGGACGTATAGGCGATGACGACAACGGGACGTATAGGCGATGACGACAACGGGACTTATAGGCGATGACGACAACGGGACGTATAGGCGATGACGACAACGGGACGTATAGGCGATGACGACAACGGGACGTATAGGCGATGACGACAACGGGACGTATAGGCGATGACGACAACGGGCCGTATAGGCGATGACGACAACGGGACGTATAGGCGATGACGACAACGGGACGTATAGGCGATGACGACAACGGGACTTATAGGCGATGACGACAACGGGACGTATAGGCGATGACGACAACGGGACGTATAGGCGATGACGACAACGGGACGTATAGGCGCTGACGACAACGGGACGTATAGGCGATGACGACAACGGGACGTATAGGCGATGACGACAACGGGACGTATAGGCGATGACGACAACGGGACGTATAGGCGATGACGACAACGGGACTTATAGGCGATGACGACAACGGGCCGTATAGGCGATGACGACAACGGGACGTATAGGCGATGACGACAACGGGACGTATAGGCGATGACGACAACGGGACTTATAGGCGATGACGACAACGGGACGTATAGGCGATGACGACAACGGGACGTATAGGCGATGACGACAACGGGACGTATAGGCGATGACGACAACGGGACGTATAGGCGATGACGACAACGGGCCGTATAGGCGATGACGACAACGGGACGTATAGGCGATGACGACAACGGGACGTATAGGCGATGACGACAACGGGACTTATAGGCGATGACGACAACGGGACGTATAGGCGATGACGACAACGGGACGTATAGGCGATGACGACAACGGGACGTATAGGCGCTGACGACAACGGGACGTATAGGCGATGACGACAACGGGACGTATAGGCGATGACGACAACGGGACGTATAGGCGATGACGACAACGGGACGTATAGACGATGACGACAACGGGACGTATAGGCGAGGACGACAACGACCACCGGCTGACATGAACTCAGAGGCTTCACATCTGTCTACACGTGGAAACAAATCCTCATGATGTCACATTCACTCCAGGATCAAAACCAACTGAAACTTAACTTCTAAAGATGCACTCGTATTGTTTCACAGTGCTGCTTGTTTGCATGTGATGAAGCTAAACTAACTGTCTGAGGGTCTCCTGTAGATGAAGGAATCTCCTCCTCTAAAGAGTTTTACAACAATACGAACACATCTATTAATAACTGAATGAGATATGAGGTCAGGGTTGTAGCTCCGTGGAGCTCAGATCTCTGAATCAGACACAAAGACTCCTTTCAGGCTCTAAAACGTCTTTTTTCTTTCTGTTTAAATCTATATTTACGTTCCTTAAAATATCTAAAAGGCCAATAATAGATCACACAATGTTGTGAGTAATAAACTCAACGCCGTGCAGCTCGTTACCCTCTGAATGTTTCACTGAGCAGCATCTCAATCTGTTGAAGTTATTTTATCTTCAGTCAGATCAACAGTGATTATTATGGGATGCAGCCTCAGTCTCTTGGTTGTCCCCTCTTTGTGTTTTGGAGAGTAAATAAATTGTTGTATAAATATAATAAAAATGTAATAAATGATATTGTCAACTGAATCGTTTTAAGTTTCCTATGAGAATAAATCTGTAATTCAAACCCAGAGATCAGAGACTAGAAACACGTTCTACTGAATACTGAGAACCATCGTCACTAAAACTTTATTTACACTCTGATAGTTAACGGTAAAACTTTATTTACACTCTGATGGTTAACGGTAAAACTCTATTTACACTCTGATGGTTAACGGTAAAACTCTATTTACACTCTGATGGTTAACGGTAAAACGTTATTTACACTCTGATGGTTAACGGTAAAACTTTATTTACACTCTGATGGTTAACGGTAAAACTCTATTTACACTCTGATGGTTAACGGTAAAACGTTATTTACACCCTGATGGTTAACGGTAAAACTTTATTTACACCCTGATGGTTAACGGTAAAACTCTATTTACACTCTGATGGTTAACGGTAAAACGTTATTTACACTCTGATGGTTAACGGTAAAACTTTATTTACACTCTGATGGTTAACGGTAAAACTCTATTTACACTCTGATGGTTAACGGTAAAACGTTATTTACACCCTGATGGTTAACGGTAAAACTCTATTTACACTCTGATGGTTAACGGTAAAACTCTATTTACACTCTGATGGTTAACGGTAAAACTTTATTTACACTCTGATGGTTAACGGTAAAACTCTATTTACACTCTGATGGTTAACGGTAAAACGTTATTTACACCCTGATGGTTAACGGTAAAACTTCATTTACACCCTGATGGTTAATGGTAAAACTCTATTTAAACTCTGATGGTTAACGGTAAAACTTTATTTACACTCTGATGGTTAACGGTAAAACTTTATTTACACCCTGATGGTTAACGGTAAAACTTTATTTACACCCTGATGGTTAACGGTAAAACTTTATTTACACCCTGATGGTTAACGGTAAAACTCTATTTACACCCTGATAGTTAACGGTAAAACGTTATTTACACCCTGATGGTTAACGGTAAAACTTTATTTACACCCTGATGGTTAACGGTAAAACTTTATTTACACCTTGATGGTTAACGGTAAACTGCCGTAAAACAAGACTTTTGAGAAAGTGCTAAGACGGACATTTTTTCACTGTTTCAAACAATGAATCCAGAAAATAATTTGTCAGATGAATCAATAACAGAAGATAACGGTTACAGTGACACAACGAGGCCTCGATCAATTCAATCCGATCCAAAAATCATTTGAAATATCGATAGCTTATCAAAAATGTTAAACATCAGCTGACTGATCTCCAACAACGACTCATTCAATCGAGAACCGATAGATAAATCATCACACACGTACCAGCTTCTGTTGGAGAATCTCTACACATGCAGCAGTAATGCAGCTGAACCGCTCTCGCCCGCCCGCTGTCTCTCCTGCAGCAGCAGCAGAAAAAAACAACCGTTTTCTTCTTCTGTGGTGAGAAGACGAAGCACCGATAACACACACACACACTCTCTCTCTCTCTCAGCTGTGTGGCGTTTGTCCGTCCGCCCGCCCAGTGACAGACACACACACACACACTCTCTCAACTACACACACACACATACAGAGGTGGATTCTCTCTCTGCTGTCAGTGAGCATCTCTCGTCCTCTGAATGAGGAAAAAAAACATTCAGCCTCCAACCGACCGACCGTCACCGAGACGCTGCAGCACACACACACACACACCGCAAGACACACACACACACACACACACACACACACACACACACACACACACACACACACACACACACACACACACACACACACACACACACACACACACACACACACACACACACACACACACACACACACAGGAGAAAGAAAGCTGAGAGAGAGAATATAAGAGGAGTGTCGCTCGCCCGAGTGCGATCCTCCTCCTCTCCTCCCAGCATCTGTCGACAGCCCCGCCAACACACACACACACACACACACATGCTGCAGTGTGTGTTTACATCTTGTACCTTTGTGAATTATTTCCTGTTGTTAGGGGGTTTTTTATCCCAGAATCCTTTGCGGCTTTGACCTTAAACCTTCTTTTCTTTTTGTGAAAACACGCCGAGGTTTAAAAAATTAAAACGTGTATTAATTTATCTATTTGGTCATTAATTAATTAATTTATTTAGTAATTTATCTATTTATTTATTTATTCCTGAAGGAATGTGCTGATGGCCGGCTTTAACGTGAGACATGACAGCCTGATGAATTATAATAACAAATAATACATCATTTAATACTTATTTAAAATAAATAAATCATAAATAATACATTAAATAATAATAATAATATATACAGAATAAAATTAAAAAATATAAATAAATATATAAAATTAAAAAGTATAGTAATAATTATTATTAGAATAATAATAAATGGTCTTTTACTTGTACCTCTCTGGTCTTACATGTCTGGGCTTAACAATAATTATTATTATATTTATTATCTTGTTATTATTACGCAGTTTGTAAATATTTAAAATCACATTTGATGGATGAAGAACCGGAGACATTAAAGATGCAGAAACAAAGTTTACCATCTCATGTTGTTCATCATCAACAAACAGTCAGCTGTCAAACCCCCGCAATGCATTCTGGTCTATGGAGGCTGCTGCAGTGATTTAGGGTTAGATTTTAGGGTCTGTTGTGGCCAGTGCACTGTACTTCTCCGTAGTCTGCTGGGGGAGCAGCATTGGAGCCGGAGACACCAACAGACTTAATAAACTGATTAAGAAGGCCGGCTCCATCATTGGCTGCAAACAAGACTATCTGGAAGAGGTGGTGGAGAGGAGGACACTGAAGAAACTGTTATCCATATTGGATAACCTGGACCACCCTCTCCACCACCTACTGCAGGGACAGACTGATCCAGCTCCGCTGTCACAGGACGGATACAGAAAAACATTCCTGCCCTCTGCCATTAGACTTTATAATAAAACACCTCGGGCCAGATCATCGTCCTTCACATGACTACAACAACGCTACACGGTTGTTGCTTGTTGTTGGTGATCCTTGCTCTACTGTCCAGTTTGTTTAGTTTACTAGTTGTTAATTTAATTAATACCACTATATTCATTGTATATACTGTGCATTCCTATTTTTTTATTCTATTTTATCATATTTTTTATTAATCTATTCCTTCAAATTCAATATCTGCTCTGTTATTTTATTGTACTGTATATATTGTGCATTCCATACGTTATATTTTACTCTGTAAATTGCTGCTACAAACTAATTTCCCCCTGGGGATGAATAAAGTTTATATCTGTCTATCTTAATTTAACTTCAGTGAACGAGAGGAGCTCCCCCTGGTGGTCGAACACTGTTACTGCAACACAGCCGCACACACACACACACACACACACACACACACACACACACAGGGTGCTTCTCAAGTCTCTTAATTGTTGTTTCCTCGCTCCTCGATTGAACCGGAAGTTGTTTCTGCTCCGCCATATTGACGGCCGTCCCAAAGCTCTAATGTAGCTCTGAGGATGGAGGATGGAGGAGGAACCTCTGAGGAGCCATGAGCGAGGAACCACTAGAACAGAGTTCCAGGAAGTCTTTTAACGGCCGACACGCCCCCTCATTGTTCATCAGTCATGTGATTGGACGCTGCAGCCGATCGGACTGACTGACTGAGTTTAACACCAGAGTGAAGACGGATCAGAATAAACTCTAGTTTATATTTGATTAGGTTTCTGATTCAACATCTGGTTTAAATAAATGTTCATTGTAGTCTGAACAACAAAAGGATCACAAACAACTTTCTACATTTATTAGAAAGATTTGTGTTTTCATGATCTGATGTTTCCCTCAATAACTTTATTATGGAAACAATTAAAGTCAGAGAGAGCTGGAGAGACGAAACACTTTTTACATCATTCCTGAGTGTTTGATGAGTTTTATCATTTAAGAGAAACAATAATCATATTCTGGGTTATTTAATAATGACGTCACAATCTGAATTTCAAAACGTACAGACGCAAATAATTCATCAATAAGACGATCGCATTCCGCTGGTAGAAATGGATCCTGTGCTTATAAACAGAACACAGGACACAGTTTGTTAACAGACTACAGAGAGAAACACCTCTACAGTGGTGATCACTGTGTGTCTTTATTAGTTATCAGTGTTATTAGTTACTGTTATTAAGTACAGTGATCATGTGAACAGACACTAACTTATCTAAAGTCTCTCCAGCTGTTAAAGCCGACTGACAGCTGATCCAGCTGTGATCAGCTGATCCTCCGTCATCAGAAACAGACGTCGCTTCACGTGACACAACTGAGGAAAGGACGTCTCATGTCTCCTAAAACATATTTCCTCGTTCCTCTCTCCTCGCATGGTTTCCTCCATGCATCCCTGGTGGGAGGGACTAAGACGCAAGGAAAGGACCCAAGTGAGGGAAACGGGGATGCAGTTAAGAGACTTGAGATGTACCCACACACACAGAGACAGACATACAGAGACACAGACACAGAGTGTGAAACTAATATGTTGATAAAAAAAGTATTATTTAATGTTGAAACCATGAATCCATCAACAGACAAATTATCAACTAACTGTTTCTAAATCATTGAAGTCACTTTCCAAGAAGAAAAGTCTACAGCACCCGTCTGTGTGACTCTCCCAGAGGGGGCGTGTCTACAGCACCCGTCTGTGTGACTCTCCCAGAGGGGGCGTGTCTACAGCACCTGTCTGTGACTCTCCCAGAGGGGGCGTGTCTACAGCACCTGTCTGACTCTCACAGAGGGGGCATGTCTACAGCACCTGTCTGACTCTCACAGAGGGGGCGTGTCTACAGCACCTGTCTGACTCGCACAGAGGGGGCGTGTCTACAGCACCTGTCTGTGACTCTCACAGAGGGGGCGTGTCTACAGCACCTGTCTGTGTGACTCTCGCAGAGGGGGCGTGTCCACAGCACCTGTCTGTGACTCTCCCAGAGGGGGCGTGTCCACAGCACCTGTCTGTGACTCTCCCAGAGGGGGCGTGTCCGCAGCACCTGTCTGTGACTCTCCCAGAGGGGGCGTGTCCACTTAAACCTGCTCCAGCGCAGGCTAACTGAAGGTAGCTGGATAAGCTGCCACTCCCCCGGAAAACATGGCAGCTCCTGTCATATACGGTAGTCTAATGCGCTTGCGCATCTACCGGGGGTTATACGGGAGTTCCAGAAATGCATGTAAAGTGAGACACACGGTGATCCATTAAAAGCAGCTGAGCAAACTAAGAAGCCTCTATTGCATTAATGTACAGCTCCCTTCATCAGAGATCCACTGATGAAGGAGGATATTAGTTAGATTAGCGTTTTATAGGGAGAGAGTTCTTCCACATCGCCAAGATCCGTTATCACATCATGATGACTTCCTCTACGAGCGCTATCCATTCTGCCCACAAGGAATCATTTATTTACAGACCTTCTGGAGCATACATTGAACACCACACGCTGCAGCCGAGCATTGACTCTCACACACTGGATGCAGCCTTGAGCTGTTCTGCGAGTGGTACATTGTTGTTCAGTGTCGGCGATGCGGAGAACATGGGGAAAGCCGCTGCATGCCGTGCTGTTGGTGAAGTTTATTTGGCGCTTAATAAACTTATGGATGTGTTCATTACATCACCATGGCACATATTGTACTGACTCAGCATTCTGAGTAATGTGTGTGTGTTAGTGTTTACTTGCTCCCATGTCCTCTTGATGGCTGCGTTGCATACATGAGGGTTAAAGCACAACTCTGAGATGTAGTACAGTATAAAGTACATGTACCTCTGAGATGTAGTACAGTATAAAGTACAATAGGTACCTCTGAGATGTAGTACAGTATAAAGTACATGTACCTCTGAGATGTAGTACAGTATAAAGTACATGTACCTCTGAGATGTAGTACAGTATAAAGTACAATAGGTACCTCTGAGATGTAGTACAGTATAAAGTACAATAGGTACCTCTGAGATGTAGTACAGTATAAAGTACATGTACCTCTGAGATGTAGTACAGTATAAAGTACATGTACCTCTGAGATGTAGTACAGTATAAAGTACAATAGGTACCTCTGAGATGTAGTACAGTATAAAGTACATGTACCTCTGAGATGTAGTACAGTATAAAGTACAACATGTACCTCTGAGATGTAGTACAGTATAAAGTACAATAGGTACCTCTGAGATGTAGTACAGTATAAAGTACATGTACCTCTGAGATGTAGTACAGTATAAAGTACAATAGGTACCTCTGAGATGTAGTACAGTATAAAGTACATGTACCTCTGAGATGTAGTACAGTATAAAGTACATGTACCTCTGAGATGTAGTACAGTATAAAGTACAATAGGTACCTCTGAGATGGAGTACAGTATAAAGTACATGTACCTCTGAGATGTAGTACAGTATAAAGTACAACATGTACCTCTGAGATGTAGTACAGTATAAAGTACATGTACCTCTGAGATGTAGTACAGTATAAAGTACAATAGGTACCTCTGAGATGTAGTACAGTATAAAGTACAATAGGTACCTCTGAGATGTAGTACAGTATAAAGTACATGTACCTCTGAGGTGTAGTACAGTATAAAGTACAACATGAACCTCAGATGTAGTACAGTATAAAGTACAACATGTACCACTGAGATGTAGTACAGTATAAAGTACAACATGTACCACTGAGATGTAGTACAGTATAAAGTACAACATGCACCTCTGAGATGTAGTACAGTATAAAGTACATGTACCTCTGAGATGTAGTACAGTATAAAGTACTATATGTACCTCTGAGATGTAGTACAGTATAAAGTACAACATGTACCTCTGAGGTGTAGTACAGTATAAAGTACAATATGTACCTCTGAGATGTAGTACAGTATAAAGTACATGTACCTCTGAGATGTAGTACAGTATAAAGTACATGTACCTCTGAGATGTAGTACAGTATAAAGTACATGTACCTCTGAGATGTAGTACAGTATAAAGTACATGTACCTCTGAGATGTAGTACAGTATAAAGTACAATAGGTACCTCTGAGATGTAGTACAGTATAAAGTACATGTACCTCTGAGATGTAGTACAGTATAAAGTACAATAGGTACCTCTGAGATGTAGTACAGTATAAAGTACAACAGGTACCTCTGAGATGTAGTACAGTATAAAGTACAACAGGTACCTCTGAGATGTAGTACAGTATAAAGTACATGTACCTCTGAGATGTAGTACAGTATAAAGTACAACATGTACCTCTGAGGTGTAGTACAGTATAAAGTACAACATGTACCTCTGAGGTGTAGTACAGTATAAAGTACAACAGGTACCTCTGAGGTGTAGTACAGTATAAAGTACAATATGTACCTCTGAGATGTAGTACAGTATAAAGTACAATAGGTACCTCTGAGATGTAGTACAGTATAAAGTACAATAGGTACCTCTGAGATGTAGTACAGTATAAAGTACATGTACCTCTGAGATGTAGTACAGTATAAAGTACAACATGTACCTCTGAGATGTAGTACAGTATAAAGTACAATAGGTACCTCTGAGATGTAGTACAGTATAAAGTACATGTACCTCTGAGATGTAGTACAGTATAAAGTACAATAGGTACCTCTGAGATGTAGTACAGTATAAAGTACATGTACCTCTGAGATGTAGTACAGTATAAAGTACAACATGTACCTCTGAGATGTAGTACAGTATAAAGTACAATAGGTACCTCTGAGATGTAGTACAGTATAAAGTACATGTACCTCTGAGATGTAGTACAGTATAAAGTACAACATGTACCTCTGAGATGTAGTACAGTATAAAGTACATGTACCTCTGAGATGTAGTACAGTATAAAGTACAATAGGTACCTCTGAGATGTAGTACAGTATAAAGTACAATAGGTACCTCTGAGATGTAGTACAGTATAAAGTACATGTACCTCTGAGGTGTAGTACAGTATAAAGTACAACATGAACCTCAGATGTAGTACAGTATAAAGTACAACATGTACCTCTGAGATGTAGTACAGTATAAAGTACAATAGGTACCTCTGAGATGTAGTACAGTATAAAGTACAACATGAACCTCCGAGATATAGTACAGTATACAGTACAATATGTACCTCTGAGGTGTAGTACAGTATAAAGTACAACAGGTACCTCTGAGATGTAGTACAGTATAAAGTACAACATGTACCTCTGAGATGTAGTACAGTATAAAGTAGAATATGCACCTCTGAGATGTAGTACAGTATAAAGTACATGTACCTCTGAGATGTAGTACAGTATAAAGTACTATATGTACCTCTGAGATGTAGTACAGTATAAAGTACAACATGTACCTCTGAGGTGTAGTACAGTATAAAGTACAATAGGTACCTCTGAGATGTAGTACAGTATAAAGTACTATATGTAACTCTGAGATGTAGTACAATATAAAGTACAATATGTACCTCTGAGATGTAGTACAGTATAAAGTACAATGTGTACCTCTGAGATGTAGTACAGTATAAAGTACAATGTGTACCTCTAAGATGTAGTACAGTATAAAGTACATGTACCTCTGAGATGTAGTACAGTATAAAGTACAACATGTACCTCTGAGGTGTAGTACAGTATAAAGTACAATAGGTACCTCTGAGATGTAGTACAGTATAAAGTACAATATGTACCTCTGAGATGTAGTACAGTATAAAGTACATGTAACTCTGAGATGTAGTACAGTATAAAGTACATGTACCTCTGAGTTGTAGTACAGTATAAAGTACAATAGGTACCTCTGAGATGTAGTACAGTATAAAGTACTACATGTACCTCTGAGATGTAGTACAGTATAAAGTACAACATGTACCTCTGAGATGTAGTACAGTATAAAGTACAATAGGTACCTCTGAGATGTAGTACAGTATAAAGTACAATGTGTACCTCTGAGATGTAGTACAGTATAAAGTACATGTACCTCTGAGATGTAGTACAGTATAAAGTACAATAGGTACCTCTGAGATGTAGTACAGTATAAAGTACAATAGGTACCTCTGAGATGTAGTACAGTATAAAGTACATGTACCTCTGAGGTGTAGTACAGTATAAAGTACAACATGAACCTCAGATGTAGTACAGTATAAAGTACAACATGTACCACTGAGATGTAGTACAGTATAAAGTACAACATGCACCTCTGAGATGTAGTACAGTATAAAGTACATGTACCTCTGAGATGTAGTACAGTATAAAGTACAACATGTACCTCTGAGGTGTAGTACAGTATAAAGTACAATATGTACCTCTGAGATGTAGTACAGTATAAAGTACATGTACCTCTGAGATGTAGTACAGTATAAAGTACAATAGGTACCTCTGAGATGTAGTACAGTATAAAGTACATGTACCTCTGAGATGTAGTACAGTATAAAGTACAACATGTACCTCTGAGATGTAGTACAGTATAAAGTACATGTACCTGAGATGTAGTACAGTATAAAGTACAATAGGTACCTCTGAGATGTAGTACAGTATAAAGTACATGTACCTCTGAGATGTAGTACAGTATAAAGTACAATAGGTACCTCTGAGATGTAGTACAGTATAAAGTACATGTACCTCTGAGATGTAGTACAGTATAAAGTACATGTACCTCTGAGATGTAGTACAGTATAAAGGAGAACAGGTACCTCTGAGATGTAGTACAGTATAAAGTACATGTACCTCTGAGATGTAGTACAGTATAAAGTACAATAGGTACCTCTGAGATGTAGTACAGTATAAAGTACAATAGGTACCTCTGAGATGTAGTACAGTATAAAGTACAACAGGTACCTCTGAGATGTAGTACAGTATAAAGTACATGTACCTCTGAGATGTAGTACAGTATAAAGTACAACATGTACCTCTTAGATGTAGTACAGTATAAAGTACATGTACCTCTGAGATGTAGTACAGTATAAAGTACAATAGGTACCTCTGAGATGTAGTACAGTATAAAGTACAACAGGTACCTCTGAGATGTAGTACAGTATAAAGTACATGTACCTCTGAGATGTAGTACAGTATAAAGTACAACATGTACCTCTGAGGTGTAGTACAGTATAAAGTACAACAGGTACCTCTGAGGTGTAGTACAGTATAAAGTACAACAGGTACCTCTGAGGTGTAGTACAGTATAAAGTACAATAGGTACCTCTGAGATGTAGTACAGTATAAAGTACAATAGGTACCTCTGAGATGTAGTACAGTATAAAGTACAATAGGTACCTCTGAGATGTAGTACAGTATAAAGTACAATATGTACCTCTGAGATGTAGTACAGTATAAAGTACAATATGTACCTCTGAGTTGTAGTACAGTATAAAGTACAATAGGTACCTCTGAGTTGTAGTACAGTATAAAGTACAATAGGTACCTCTGAGATGTAGTACAGTATAAAGTACTACATGTACCTCTGAGATGTAGTACAGTATAAAGTACTACATGTACCTCTGAGATGTAGTACAGTATAAAGTACTACATGTACCTCTGAGATGTAGTACAGTATAAAGTACAATAGGTACCTCTGAGATGTAGTACAGTATAAAGTACATGTACCTCTGAGATGTAGTACAGTATAAAGTACATGTACCTCTGAGATGTAGTACAGTATAAAGTACAATATGTACCTCTGAGGTGTAGTACAGTATAAAGTACAATATGTACCTCTGAGGTGTAGTACAGTATAAAGTACATGTACCTCTGAGATGTAGTATAGTATAAAGTACATGTACCTCTGAGATGTAGTACAGTATAAAGTACATGTACCTCTGAGGTGTAGTACAGTATAAAGTACAATATGTACCTCTGAGATGTAGTACAGTATAAAGTACAACATGAACCTCTGAGATGTAGTACAGTATAAAGTACAACATGTACCACTGAGATGTAGTACAGTATAAAGTACAACATGAACCTCTGAGATGTAGTACAGTATAAAGTGCATGTACCTCTGAGATGTAGTACAGTATAAAGTACAATATGTACCTCTGAGATGTAGTACAGTATAAAGTACAACATGTACCTCTGAGATGTAGTACAGTATAAAGTACAATAGGTACCTCTGAGATGTAGTACAGTATAAAGTACAACATGAACCTCCGAGATATAGTACAGTATACAGTACAATATGTACCTCTGAGGTGTAGTACAGTATAAAGTACAACAGGTACCTCTGAGATGTAGTACAGTATAAAGTACAACATGTACCTCTGAGATGTAGTACAGTATAAAGTAGTATATGCACCTCTGAGATGTAGTACAGTATAAAGTACATGTACCTCTGAGATGTAGTACAGTATAAAGTACTATATGTACCTCTGAGATGTAGTACAGTATAAAGTACAACATGTACCTCTGAGGTGTAGTACAGTATAAAGTACAATAGGTACCTCTGAGATGTAGTACAGTATAAAGTACTATATGTAACTCTGAGATGTAGTACAGTATAAAGTACAATATGTACCTCTGAGATGTAGTACAGTATAAAGTACAATGTGTACCTCTGAGATGTAGTACAGTATAAAGTACAATGTGTACCTCTAAGATGTAGTACAGTATAAAGTACATGTACCTCTGAGATGTAGTACAGTATAAAGTACAACATGTACCTCTGAGGTGTAGTACAGTATAAAGTACAATAGGTACCTCTGAGATGTAGTACAGTATAAAGTACAATATGTACCTCTGAGATGTAGTACAGTATAAAGTACATGTAACTCTGAGATGTAGTACAGTATAAAGTACATGTACCTCTGAGTTGTAGTACAGTATAAAGTACAATAGGTACCTCTGAGATGTAGTACAGTATAAAGTACTACATGTACCTCTGAGATGTAGTACAGTATAAAGTACAACATGTACCTCTGAGATGTAGTACAGTATAAAGTACAATAGGTACCTCTGAGATGTAGTACAGTATAAAGTACAATGTGTACTTCTGAGATGTACTAGAGGAGAAGTATAAACTACATGGAAGAACCTGAAATATGTACTTAAGTGTAGTAGTAGTACTTTAGTGGTAAAGTTACTTCCCACCACAGTATGTTGGATTATAATCTCCCTCACAATACAAGTTAAAACCATTATATTTAATGTTTTATATAACTGGATAGAAACATAACTCATTAAGATCTTTATTGATCTTCAGTGTTTTTATCTATTCAATGTTATTGATTATATAAAAACTCAAAAGACAACAACAACACAGTTTTGGGTCCTTTTTCTGTGGCTGTGACGTCACAGGACACACACACACTTGTGTCGCAGAACGAGGAAGTTGTGTGAAAGAAGTGCGCAGAAGCAGAGCAGTTAGCTCGTGTTGTGTCGGTTGGCCGGTGGCCGCGTGCGTATGTGCGCGTGTTACCTTGCAGGGGAACGGAAGCGTGGACGCCACCTTCTCCATCGCCAGGTTCCGGATGCTCGGGGTGAGCGGGCCTCGGCACGTCGGACAGCAGCTCAGCTTCTGGCGGCACTGGTTGCAGACCAGGTGACCCGCCTGGCACTGCAGGATGGGCGGCAGGACGTAGTCGAAGCATACCGGGCACTCGAACAGCGCCGTGAGCTCCGGGGACTGCAGGGACACGGCGGCGGAGGAAGGAGCAGCGGACACCGACCCGACCACGGAGCTCACGCCGACCACGGAGCTCACACCGGAGGCTGCTGCTGCCGCCACAGCCGCCGCTGCTGCTGCCGCCGCTGCTGCTGCTTGAGCGGCGGCTCCTCCGTGCTTTCCTCCGCCTGCTTTCCCGGCACCGAGTCCTCCACCTCCGGCTCCGGCTGAGGAGGGACGGCTCATGGCTTCCAGCTGCGGTCCGTTTCCCGTGAACTGTAACGTCATCTACTGTGTTTACTACCGGACGTCGCTCCTAGCCAACCGGAGACACAACAACATGGCGGCTGCCAGTTCGTATCACACTGCCGCCCCGCTCTCATTGGACGGTGCGTCACAGATTGACAGGGCGCTCAGCCAATCAGAGAGTGGAGTCGTGTCATTACGTAATGCTTGGCAGAAAAGTGTGAAAGCTTGTTTACAGTGAAAGAACAAAATAAGATGAAAAGTTAATTATTAAAATATTTATATTATAAATAAATGGATATATAATAGAAATGTTCCCATGGTCAGTCATTATTATGAGATAAAACCAATTATTATTAGATATAAACCTCATCCCACCTCTCCTCACACCTTCTCAAACCTCTTCACACCTCCTCTCACCTCCCCCCACCTCCTCACAACTTCTCCCCACCTCCTCTCACCTCATCCCACCTCACACCTTCTCAAACCTCTCACCTCCTCAGACGTGTGTTGTCAGACTGTGGCTCCAGAACTGGTTCGGCAGCTTGAGTCTGGCCCCCGGCCCGCCTGAAAGGCTCTCGCGTGTATTTCCAGGAGGAATCACGAGTCCCGGCTCAATTAACCTTCAGACGCCTTCAAGTTCAGTCCACACTAAGATGTGTGAAAAGAAGAAGAAACTGACAAAAGCCGGCCGCTGAGGATTCTGGGTGATTAGAGCTCTACGCTTCTCTTCAGTGTGACAAAGACTTTGAGATCCTGCTGGTGGTCTATGAAGACCTCTTAGGTGGTCTGCTTCAGGTCCAAACTAAACATGCAGGAGACTTTATTGTTTGCTGCTGTTTACATGTTGAATGTATTTATTGATCAGGGACAAAGTTCTACTAGTGTTCGTCTCTTTAGGGTCCTAATATAGACAGAAACATACATTGTTTACATCTCTCACTGTGCTGTAACTGCATCTTATTGCTATATTTTAAATAACACGTCATACATAACTCATCTTAATGCCTTCTTATGTTGAAAAAGCAACCGTCTGTGTTTCTTTGTGTTATATAATGGATTAATTTAATCAGATGGTAAAGACAAACTCAAAGGATATCATCTCATATGTTTTTGATTAAAAGCAAACATTTAAACATTGAGTTATAATCTCTGAGATCTGACACGTTTCATTTTAGCAGAATTAAACTCCATAAAGAAGGAAAGATGGAGGAGCTCTGACTCTTTGACTTTGTGACCGCTGTGTCAGTCAGCTCATTTATTTCCTGCTAATCCGTTAATCTCCTCTTTACGTCCTCACTTCACTTTTCAAACTTTATATTTATCATTTATTCATCCGACTCTGACTGAGAGCTGTTTAAATGTGAGATTTCATTCAGATGTCCCACAGGAGACGAGCAATATTTGTGGGCATTCTTGTAGCTTTATGTTGTTGTTGATTAATAGATTTTGAACACGACGCTGAAATGTTTTAGAGCGGCGTAGCTCACACAACTCGCATGTTGCTCTGTTTAGTAGTGAAGAGGAAACAGATGATTTAATGAGGAAACTAGACCAAGAGATCTGTGGGGCTACATGCTAACAACATAATGCTAACATGTTGATGTTCAGCAGATATTATTTTCAACATCTTAGTTTACCATGTTAGCATGCTAACATTAGCTTATGGTAGTATACAGAGTACCTCAGCAGGTAGTGAACAGAGTACCTCAGCAGGTAGTCAACAGGTAGTGAACAGAGTACCTCAACAGGTAGTGAACAGAGTACCTCAGCAGGTAGTGAACAGAGTACCTCAGCAGGTAGTGAACAGAGTACCTGAGCAGGTAGAGAACAGAGTACCTGAACAGGTAGAGAACAGAGTACCTGAACAGGTAGAGAACAGAGTACCTGAACAGGTAGTGAACAGAGTACCTGAACAGGTAGAGAACAGAGTACCTGAACATGTAGTGAACAGAGTACCTGAGCAGGTAGTGAACAGAGTACCTCAACAGGTAGTGAACAGAGTACCTTAACAGGTAGTGAACAGAGTACCTCAGCAGGTAGTGAACAGAGTACCTTAACAGGTAGTGAACAGAGTACCTGAGCAGGTAGTGAACAGAGTACCTCAGCAGGAAGTGAACAGAGTACCTTAACAGGTAGTGAACAGAGTACCTGAGCAGGTAGTGAACAGAGTACCTCAGCAGGTAGTGAACAGAGTACCTTAACAGGTAGTGAACAGAGTACCTGAGCAGGTAGTGAACAGAGTACCTTAACAGGTAGTGAACAGAGTACCTCAGCAGGTAGTGAACAGAGTACCTGAGCAGGTAGTGAACAGAGTACCTCAACAGGTAGTGAACAGAGTACCTCAACAGGTAGTGAACAGAGTACCTCAACAGGTAGTGAACAGAGTACCTTAACAGGTAGTGAACAGAGTACCTCAGCAGGTAGTGAACAGAGTACCTGAACAGGTAGTGAACAGAGTACCTCAGCAGATAGTGAACAGAGTACCTCAACAGGTAGAGAACAGAGTACCTGAACAGGTAGTGAACAGAGTACCTGAACAGGTAGAGAACAGAGTACCTGCACATGTAGTGAACAGAGTACCTGAGCAGGTAGTGAACAGAGTACCTGAGCAGGTAGTGAACAGAGTACCTCAACAGGTAGTGAACAGAGTACCTCAACAGGTAGTGAACAGAGTACCTTAACAGGTAGTGAACAGAGTACCTGAACAGGTAGTGAACAGAGTACCTGAACAGGTAGTGAACAGAGTACCTGAACAGGTAGTGAACAGAGTACCTGAACAGGTAGTGAACAGAGTACCTGAACAGGTAGTGAACAGAGTACCTCAGCAGGTAGTGAACAGAGTACCTCAACACGTAGTGAACAGAGTACCTCAACAGGTAGTGAACAGAGTACCTCAGCAGGTAGTGAACAGAGTACCTTAACAGGTAGTGAACAGAGTACCTCAACAGGTAGTGAACAGAGTACCTGAACAGGTAGTGAACAGAGTACCTCAGCAGGTAGTGAACAGAGTACCTCAACAGGTAGTGAACAGAGTACCTTAACAGGTAGTGAACAGAGTACCTGAACAGGTAGTGAACAGAGTACCTCAGCAGGTAGTGAACAGAGTACCTCAACAGGTAGTGAACAGAGTACCTCAACAGGTAGTGAACAGAGTACCTCAGCAGGTAGTGAACAGAGTACCTTAACAGGTAGTGAACAGAGTACCTCAACAGGTAGTGAACAGAGTACCTTAACAGGTAGTGAACAGAGTACCTCAGCAGGTAGTGAACAGAGTACCTTAACAGGTAGTGAACAGAGTACCTGAGCAGGTAGTGAATAGAGTACCTCAGCAGGAAGTGAACAGAGTACCTTAACAGGTAGTGAACAGAGTACCTGAGCAGGTAGTGAACAGAGTACCTCAGCAGGTAGTGAACAGAGTACCTTAACAGGTAGTGAACAGAGTACCTGAGCAGGTAGTGAACAGAGTACCTTAACAGGTAGTGAACAGAGTACCTCAGCAGGTAGTGAACAGAGTACCTGAGCAGGTAGTGAACAGAGTACCTCAACAGGTAGTGAACAGAGTACCTCAACAGGTAGTGAACAGAGTACCTTAACAGGTAGTGAACAGAGTACCTCAGCAGGTAGTGAACAGAGTACCTGAACAGGTAGTGAACAGAGTACCTGAACAGGTAGAGAACAGAGTACCTGAACATGTAGTGAACAGAGTACCTGAGCAGGTAGTGAACAGAGTACCTGAGCAGGTAGTGAACAGAGTACCTCAACAGGTAGTGAACAGAGTACCTCAACAGGTAGTGAACAGAGTACCTTAACAGGTAGTGAACAGAGTACCTGAACAGGTAGTGAACAGAGTACCTGAACAGGTAGTGAACAGAGTACCTGAACAGGTAGTGAACAGAGTACCTCAGCAGGTAGTGAACAGAGTACCTCAACAGGTAGTGAACAGAGTACCTCAGCAGGTAGTGAACAGAGTACCTTAACAGGTAGTGAACAGAGTACCTCAACAGGTAGTGAACAGAGTACCTTAACAGGTAGTGAACAGAGTACCTGAACAGGTAGTGAACAGAGTACCTCAGCAGGTAGTGAACAGAGTACCTCAACAGGTAGTGAACAGAGTACCTTAACAGGTAGTGAACAGAGTACCTGAACAGGTAGTGAACAGAGTACCTCAGCAGGTAGTGAACAGAGTACCTCAACAGGTAGTGAACAGAGTACCTCAACAGGTAGTGAACAGAGTACCTCAGCAGGTAGTGAACAGAGTACCTTAACAGGTAGTGAACAGAGTACCTCAACAGGTAGTGAACAGAGTACCTTAACAGGTAGTGAACAGAGTACCTGAACAGGTAGTGAACAGAGTATCTCAGCAGGTAGTGAACAGAGTACCTCAACAGGTAGTGAACAGAGTACCTTAACAGGTAGTGAACAGAGTACCTCAGCAGGTAGTGAACAGAGTACCTTAACAGGTAGTGAACAGAGTACCTGAGCAGGTAGTGAACAGAGTACCTCAGCAGGTAGTAAACAGAGTACCTTAACAGGTAGTGAACAGAGTACCTTAACAGGTAGTGAACAGAGTACCTCAGCAGGTAGTGAACAGAGTACCTCAGCAGGTCGTGAACAGAGTACCTTAACAGGTAGTGAACAGAGTACCTTAACAGGTAGTGAACATAGTACCTGAGCAGGTAGTGAACAGAGTACCTCAGCAGGTAGTGAACAGAGTACCTTAACAGGTAGTGAACAGAGTACCTCAGCAGGTAGTGAACAGAGTACCCGAACAGGTAGTGAACAGAGTACCTCAGCAAGTAGTGAACAGAGTACCTGAACAGGTAGTGAACAGAGTACCTGAGCAGGTAGAGAACAGAGTACCTGAGCAGGTAGACAGCCCTCCTTGCGGTGACGGAGTCGCTTCATGCAGCGAGATCTAAATCTCTCTCCTCTGTCCTGATTCTCCTGGACCTGTCTGCGGCGTTTGACACTGTTAACCACCAGATCCTCCTATCCACCCTCGAGGGGATGGGCGTTTCAGGCTCTGCACTCTCCCTGTTTGCATCCTACCTGACAGGTCGATCCTACCAGGTGTCATGGAGGGGCTCTGTGTCGGAACCACGCATACTGACTACGGGGGTTCCGCAAGGCTCAGTCCTGGGCCCCCTTCTCTTCTCGCTCTACACAACATCTCTGGGTTCTGTTATTCGCTCGCATGACTTCTCCTACCATTGTTATGCCGATGACACCCAGCTGGTCTTGTCATTTCCCCCCGGGGACACTCAAGTGGAGGCACGCATCGCTGCGTGCTTGGCTGACATCTCGAAGTGGATGACGACACACCACCTCAAGCTCAACCTGGACAAAACCGAGCTACTGTTCCTCCCGGGGAAGGGTTGCCCGCACCGAGACCTGTCCATCACCATTGATGATACCGTGGTGACGCCAACTCAGACTGCGAGAAACCTGGGTGTGACCCTGGATGACCAACTGTCGTTCTCAGCAAACATTGCATCGGTTACACGCTCCTGCAGATTCCTGCTCTACAACATCAGGAGGATTCGCCCCTTCCTCACTGATGAGACGGCGCAGGTGCTAATCCAGGCTCTTGTCATCTCCCGCCTGGACTACTGCAACTCACTACTTGTCGGAGCCCCGGCGCTGGCCATCAGACCTCTGGAGCTTGTCCAGAAAGCTGCAGCTCGCCTGGTGTTCAATCGCCCCAAGTTCTCCCACACAACTTGCCTTCTCCGTTCTCTACACTGGCTACCTGTAAGAGCCCACATCCAGTTTAAGACTCTGGTGCTAGCCTACAGGGCAGTGAAAGGAACAGCTCCTTCCTATCTCCAGGCCATGGTCAAGCCCTACACCCCGGCCCGACCACTTCGCTCTGCTACCTTGGGGCGACTGGTTGCCCCGTCGCTCAGAGGTCCCTGCGGCCGATCGACCCGGTCGCGGCTGTTTTCTGTCCTGGCCCCACAGTGGTGGAATGAACTCCCCACTGACGTCAGAGTCGCTGCCCATCTTTCGGCGCAGGCTGAAAACTCACCTCTTCAAGAAGGCCTACCCTTCCGCTTAGCACTTACCTAGCATCTACTGTATTCATACTAGCTTATTGCACTTATTGTTTTTATATTAGCTTGTGGCACTTATTGCATTCCTTTGTTTCTGCACTGTAAGTTGGCTCTGGTTTATGCTCTTAGATGCTTGTTTGAGGTAGGGACATGCACTTATTACTTCTGGTGACTAGTTGTTCTCTCGAAAACCGATGTTGAATACACTTATTGTAAGTCGCTTTGGATAAAAGCGTCTGCTAAATGACTGTAATGTAATGTAATGTAATGTAATGTAGTGAACAGAGTACCTGAACAGGTAGTGAACAGAGTACCTGAGCAGGTAGTGAACAGAGTACCTCAACAGGTAGTGAACAGAGTACCTCAACAGGTAGTGAACAGAGTACCTTAACAGGTACTGAACAGAGTACCTGAACAGGTAATGAACAGAGTACCTGAGCAGGTAGTGAACAGAGTACCTGAACAGGTAGTGAACAGAGTACCTGAGCAGGTAGTGAACAGAGTACCTGAACAGGTAGTGAACAAAGTACCCGAACAGGTAGTGAACAGAGTACCCGAACAGGTAGTGAACAGAGTACCCGAACAGGTAGTGAACAGAGTACCTGAACAGGTAGAGAACATTAGATTTGTACAGCTATGAGAGCGGTTACATGTTGTTGTTTGTAAGTTACATAACAAGTTAAAATAAGTAACAATGAGTTTTGGTGAGGACACCAGCAGCAGTCTCTTGGATAAAGGTCTTGTGTCTTGTGACTTTGTGTTTTTATACTGACAGCTATATATATTTTATACTGACTTGACAGCAGACTGGTTCATAATAATGTGTATTGTATACGAATCACTCTGCATTGTCTTTGTAGGTGTGAGTACTAACAGTGAATGAGAACAGCCTGGTTTCTTCCCCAACATGGTTTATAATCTCCAGCCTGTGTGTGGCACTAATGACCCCTCATACATCAGCGACCACCGCACTACTGCAAACACACTGTCCTGCTCTCTCTCTCTGTCTCTCTCTGTCTCTGTCTCTCTCTCTCTCTCTCTCCCTCTCTCTCTCCCTCTCTGTCTCTCTCTCTCTCAGTGTGTCTCGTCCTCTCTGCTCGGTGGTCGGACGCTGGCTGATCTGTGATCACAGTATTGTAATTGGATCGTTTTTTACCGGATCGATAAGCGTAACCGGGATGAAGCTTCTGTGCAGCGGATCGGTGGAGTATCTCCTGGTTCTCTTCTGTCTTCCAGGTGAGAACATTTTCATCTTCAGAAGAGTGGTGGAGACTTCCTCTCATGAGAGGAGCTCTTTGTTAAAGGAACTTATTCATGTGCACTTCCTCAGAAATGTGAAATGAAGAGCTTGTTTTTACAGATAATTTCATTTTAGAAAACAAGCCTGTTGTTCATACAGATGTTTAAAGTGGAACATGACTGAAGGTGGTCAGTGATGAAGACGATATAATAATAATAATATTATTTATATTATTATCATTACTATAATCATTATTATTATATAATATTAGCTAATGAACCAATAATACTGCATAATAATTAACAGTTATTTTCACAATGAATGAGTTTGTATTTATGATCAGTGATTTTGCTTTTAAAATGATTTTAACTATTAGTTCACCATCAAAGTAGTTGTTGTTTTTCTGTCCAGCTCAAATGTTCAGAAAACTCTGTAACCGCCGTAAATCTGTCTGACGGTGTTTTATCGATAACCTTCATTCTTTCTATTGAACACAGAGATTCAGGATTCATTGTGTCTCTGAGTGATGAGGACATGAGGACATTTGTGTGTAAAGGCCTTTATCTTCTTCTTACCGTCACCAAACAGCTTTGTTCCCAAAGCTGACCAAGCTTCTGGAGGAGGCAACAGCTACTGGAGAGTTTGTGATGAAATATGATTCATTGTAAACATGAGTTTATGGTCTCAATCTCTAGTTTCAAGTCTTCTTCAATACAGCATGATGTTCATTTAGTACATTATGATCCATTTAGAGTCAAACAGACCATAAAGCAGGGGATGCTTTAGGGCGGGGCTACACGCTGATTAACAGGTCTCTATCACGGCGTTGTCCGGTCTGGGAGTTGTCCGTGTTTTCTTCTTACACCTTCTACCCTTTCACAGTGTGTTTTAACTATATGAAAGATAATTGAAACATTTTAGTCCACAAAAACAAGAAGGCTAAAGAAAAACCAAGACGGCGACAGACAAAAACAAGATGGCGACGGCCGAAAACTTGACTTGACTTCTTTCTTTACAGGGTTTGTATAAAGACAATAAAGTAGTCCATGAATATGAGATATGACTTTACAGATAATTATAATCCCTCCTCGGCTTTGTGGAGGTTGCTTTATGGCATTCTGCCGGTAACACTCGTGGTCTTTGTGCGTGCTACGTTGTGCTACATTGTGCTACGTTGTGCTATATTGTGCTACGTTGTGCTACATTGAGCTACATTGAGATACATTGTGCAATGTTGAGGTACATTGCCACGTGCAAGTACAAACCAAGCTTTAAGGAGGCTTTGAACTTCTCGCTCAACTTTCTTTCATCTTTTGTTACGTCACTATTTCTGTCACTTTTCACATGTACAAATGCAACAATATGAATGATCGCTGCCTGGTTTACTGCCGCCAGGAGACACAGCGTCATACCATAGACTCAGCAGCAATAATAATAATATTTACATTTTTATATCTATATTAGCTCATAGATTAACTATAATCTAACAAATCTAAAAGCAAATATGTTTAATACGCATCTAATATCTTTCTAATACACATCATTTGTGTTCTTTCATAAAACTAAGACTGGAGAAGTGTCATTTATTGTAAAAGAGACCAATGGGGGACTTGTAGGCAGCTATAAGACGTACATAAAGACGTTATGTTATGTGTCATATCATGTGTGCAGCATTTGAGTCCAAGACAAATCTCCCTCAGGGGACAATTAAGTATATTGTATCGCAAGTCATCACTGAAGTGGGTTCTATAGGTCCTTTAGGTTGTCCCTGTAGCTACTGGAGAGGTTCCAAGGCTCATTGAAGGGGTTCTAGAAGTCTTAGAAGGTTCCTGTAGCCATTGATGAGGTTAGTCATTGAGGTGGTTCAAGGGGTCCTCTAGGTAGTTATTGTATTCATTGAGGAGTTATTATAATAATAATAATAATAATAATACATTTTATTTGTAAACCGCTTTAAACGGTACTCAAAGACACTTTACATGGTAAAAACAGAAACAATAGAAGTAATTACAATAAGATGACATCATAACAGTAAGGAACAACATGAAGAAGAAAAACATACATAACTGACTTTACAGGTTAAAAGCAGATTTAAATAGATGAGTTTTCAGTGCAGTTTTAAAAGTTTTTCATTTAAAATATTCACGTTATCCGTAAAGACAATGAAGGGTTCCTCAGGGTGGTTCTTGTAGCTATTGAGGCGGTAGGTGGTTATAGTGGGCCTTAAAGAGGTTTTAGCGGTTCTGTAGTATATTGAACACCTATAGAAGAGTTTTGAGTCAAGTCTTAGTCTTAGACAGCACTCCTCTCCACCATCACTGTCCTTCAGTATGTTCTAGTGGTCCTAGAGGAGGTTCTTGTGGCCACAGAGGAAGCTCTAGAGCTTTTTTAAGTGGTCATGAAGGATGTTCTGGGGGTCGTTTGGTTTTAGTGGTCCTTAGATAAGTTCTAGGGGTTCTTTAGTATGTTGAACACCTGTGGGAGATGTTGGAGAGGCAGCGCTTTCCACCACCATCAAAACACCAAATAAGGAAACATATTTTGGAAGAATGGTATTCATCTCTCCATCAGAGGTCTACATGAAGCCTCGTAGCCCCGTCTGTGACCAGGAACACTGAAGTCATTCCCACAGCTCACTAAGACTCTGACTGTGGGTTTTCCTCCTTTGTCAGCAGTCTGTATATACAGTGTCACATTAAGAGGAAAGCTGGTCTGTAGATGTGAGGATATCATGCCTGGGAAGAAGGTGTTGGACTCAGAGGCAGGAAGACTGTTGTCACTGCAGCCACATCGAACCACATGTTGTTTGTTTGAACATGTCACACAAAAATACTATTGAAACGCCTGCTTTAGGAAATTACTGATGAAATTGTATGTTTTTAAAGATTGACATCTTCAGTAGGAACCAATGGGCCTGGAACTGAGAGACAGACAGGAAGTCAGACGGTATTACCTGATGGACTAACATGAACCCTTTCTCAATATGCATACTTCTCTGTACTTGTGAACTCGTGGACTTTTGAAACGTCATCAGTCTCAGCCCAAGTACTGTTCCAATTTAAAGTTCACATCAAGCCAAGCATGGTCCAAATGCCCGGATGTGGCTCGCTCCGCCCATTTTACCGGGTATGCATCGGAGGTGACTTGTCTGTACTTGGGACAGCCAAATATCCCAGAATGCATTTTGCACCAGCAACAGGAAACAATGGCGGAGGAGAAATCACACAATTGGAAGTTGAAACTTTCTAAATACTACTGTTGTTGAGTCACAGAAAGTAATTTTAGGATGTTTTGAGGCGAGAAGTTAGTTGTTAAAGCATCAAATCTGTGGTCGGTTTGTCAAGATTCAGCCGATTTAAAAATCTGCTCCGACGATTTCGGAGATGTGAGGTGTTTCTAGCGGGACCGGCAGTAAACCAGCACCGGGGGCTCAGCGCTCATGTTACCCGCCTAGAACAGCCTGATCTCGGCGAGTCTTTTTGAAACTTGCCGCTGGTATTGACGTCTCTGTAGCGTTTTCCTCGTCGGCAAAGAGTACAGCAATCCAGATCTGATCCACATACATATACACACAATTACAATTATATATATATATATACAATTACAATTATATATACAATTATATATATATATATACAATTACAATTATATATACATACAATTATATATATATATACAATTACAATTATATATATATATATAATATATATATATATAATATAATACACTTATATAATAATACACTTATTTAATAATATAAATTTTTTTATTTTAAATGAAAACGAAAACAGCAGGGTTGTCATATTTAGTTTGATTGTAAAAATACTTTACAGTAAAAAAACGGATTAAACTCATTAGCAAGACCAGCTGAGGTGGTGATGTCATCAAGTAAGCTGCTGTTCCAATTGTCTGTACTGCGTTCTCTGGACTTGTGAACTTGGGTATTGAGAAAGGCCCATTGTGTTGCTTTTGGTCCTGAAGGACTTTGAGATTTGTTGGCAATAAAACACAGAATTAAGAAGAATTATGGTTTAAAGACACGATTGATGGATGAACCCATCAGGTACGTGTGTGTATAATCAGCCTTCAGCAGAGCAGAGGAGGATCTGTTCTCAGAATGAGACTTCTTATCAGATTCAGAGCTTCACTTCCACATTTCCATGTTTGTCCAGAGGACGTTAACACTCTGCCTCTCCAGTCGTAGCGTTGTGATGTATTCTCTTCTTATCTGAAGGCCACGGTGCTCTTGTGCGCTTCCTTTTTTGTGCAGGCATGTTGTTAAACCTCCATGTGAGTCTCTGTTTCTTTAATGTCTCTTCTTGCAGTTATGAATCTTGTTGTTGTCGAGTGTTTGTTTGAATCATTGTGGTGTTTGTTTCTCACAGTCAAACACGGAGGAACTTTTTGATACGATAATCCTACGAAGATAAATGTGGTGAAAAGATAATGAAGGGGTTAAGACATAAAATAAAAACACGTGTGAAATACTGGACGAACTCGAAAGAACTATCAAAAACTATTGTATCATCATTTTTGTGTATTTTGTCCAATCACTGACATGCGGGGGAGGGGCTTGTGTTTGAGGAACATCAGTGCTGCTGCAGATGTGAAGCAGACGCGTGAAAACGTGTCACAACAGAGCGGCTGATGTTCTGTTTTAAGAGGCGTGCTCGCCAGAAAATCACATCCTCACGTAGTCGTGGACCTCTGAGTTTTTGGCGCTGGAGCTCTTCAGACGTGACTGTCACAAATAGTTCACTGATAAAAACACCATTAAAACATCATCAACACGTCAGAGGATTTCATAAAGAAGGCAAATTAGCTTTTAGAAACAGGAGGCGTCAAAAATCTACATTTGAGTAAATCATTTGCAGCCAAATCTAATGTTTTGCTGGTTATACTTGTTTTCTAGCTTCTTACGATGCCACTCACAAATATAAACCGAGCTGAACTTCTGGACTTCTGCTGCATCGCTGCTTGATGCTAACTGAGCTGAACATACATTAAAAACCCGGATTATGAAATGACCCTCTGTTCTCCAACAGCTGTTGGAAGATATGAAGGACGTTCAGACTGGAGAGGGAGGTTTGATACTAACAGATCCTTTCTTTTCTCCTCTAAAAGTGAAACATGAATACTGAAATGATTGTCTCTGATTGACGGTCTTTTGAAGCTGCTCATCATGACGGTGACCGTGGTGTTTCTTGTCCCCAGGTGAAGACGTTAGAGACTCTTTCTACTGGCTTCCACTCCTCATTCATTTATTGCCTCCATCAGCAAAACACAAACACAACCATCAGGAACTCCTCTTTGGGGTTTAAAGATAACTATCTCTTCAACATTAAGGCTGCAAACATCCCATCATGCAATGCTTCTGTTCCATTAGATTCTGCGAGAGGATAATCGTCTTGTCCTTATATATAACACAACCACACTGTTTCAGAAGTCATTTCTAGAAAGAAAATGTATCGTCTTACATTCAGACCCAAAGTGATGAACAGAAGCATTTATCAAGACTTGTATTATTTTTATTCTTTGGTCTTTTATCTCTCGTATATTCCTCTTTTATGAACTGTAAGTCTGAAATAAAGTACATTAATTACACTTAAACATGGACTCCCCAGAGTGCACTGCTGCATCTTCAGACCAAACAATACGCTGAAGCAAACAGCAGCTTTATGTGACATTACATTACATTACAGCCATTTAGCACACGCTTCTGTCCAAAGCGTGTTAAAAGGCGTCCGCCAACTAAATACTCCACCAGGACCTTCCAGGGAGTATCTCTGGCGACTCGACTTCATTCCTCAGCTGTGACTGACTGCAGCTGATCGTGACGTCTTAGTCTTAACGGATTGTCACCAACAGTTCATCCAGCTGCTGAAGGGTTTCACTGTTTACTGATATGGTTACAGGATTAGAGATGAAGCCTCGTCTGCTGCTCTCAGATGAGTCTCCAGCTTTATCTGATATCAGCATTTAAGACACAACATATATTCACATTATCGTTCTTCATCCAAAGGTTGCTTGTCCATCTGTTTCCAGGATTCCTCTGATCTGATGCTGAAGTCACCAGCGGCTTTTATCCTCCACAGTTTAGATCATGAACACATCATGTGAGTTTGTGTTGAGGTGAAGTCTGTTTCACACTCTGAAGATGTGACAAGTCACCGTCCATCCTCACATCTTGTTGCTGCGTTGTATTCCCGTCTCTTTTACTCTGGCTGTATTCATTTACATTCATTCTATTTATTGATGTTATTCTTTTCTATTTAATCTTTTGTGCAGTGAAATGCAGCATCGCTGTTCATTCACACCAGTTTAGCTTTATTAATAGCTCATCACTGAACATTATACGTCCCATGAACATCTTTTACTTTACATTATGTGTTGTTTTACACTTGTGGACTTGTTGGCTCATTCTGTTATAGTTTAGGCTTTTGCTGACATAAAGAGACATTCTGTAATAAAGAATACTGGACAGAGCCACAGCAGCATCGCTTCTGTCCTCCATCATTAGCAGTCTGAGGATTAATGGGATTATCAGCCTGCTGCTGTTCTGCAGACGTTAACGATTAATGTGTCAAACCTTCAGATCACCGGGTTAATTGAAGTGGGAAATGTGGTTCCATGTGTATGTGTGTGTTCAGACTGCTTCTGTGGGACTGACTGAGCTGCAGGATGTGCTGCTGGAGATATGAGACATTTCACCATTAAAAGTGAATTACTGAGAAGAGAAGAGGACTTTATACACACTCACACCCTCACAACACTCAAAGCAATATGCAGAAGAATCTGGCTAAAGTTTGGACAGTCACAAATAGGGCATGCTATCAAGTTCTTTAAAAACAAACAACTAAAGTGAATTGAAACACAAGAAATTGATTCCCATAAAGGTTGAATTATAGATCATAATTATAAATTCAAACAGTAACACGATTAACCAACAGGAACAAAAAAGGTAGTCAGTTCAATTTGGTTTGTAATCATAAATAAAAAAGTATGATTTTCCACATCCAGTGGAGAGAGACAGGAATCAATCTAAAAGGTTAATCCTCTGGGGAGCAGGAATATGATCAGGACATCTGATAGAAATCTGAATAGTTGTTAACATACCAGCTCTGGACCCAAGAGTTGACCAACACTGTGCAGCTGTTCAACTCCAGCTGCTTGTTTTTAAGTAATAAGTGTTAGATTAAATACCTACGTGGTTGAACAAAGATGTCTCTCCCTCTGAATGCCCCAGGTTGCCTCTCCGCTCATGGTCGCTACGCTCAGAAGCTGCTGAATGACTTGTTCTCCAACTACACCAACGCGCTGCGGCCGGTGGAGGACACCGACCACATCATCAACGTCACCCTGCAGATCACTCTCTCCCAGATCATCGACATGGTAATCATACCCTGTCTGCCGATCCAGATGTTCATGTTATGTGTGTTCATGCCCGTGCTGATGTGGATGTGTCCTTTTCATCAGGATGAGCGGAACCAGATCCTGACTACCTACCTGTGGATCCGCCAGGTGTGGATGGACGCCTACCTCACCTGGAAGAAGGAGGACTACGACGGCCTTGACACCATCCGCATACCTAGCAGCTACGTCTGGAGGCCTGACATTGTCCTGTATAACAGGTGAGGCCGATCTGCCCGGCTGCAGGAAATTGGCAGAAAAGCAGACAAACTATTGTATTCGTATTAGTTTATTTCTGTACGTCTGCTCTGGTTTATGCTCTTAGATGCTTGTTTAAAGGAGATGCACTTATGACTTCTGGTGACTAGTAGTTCTCTTGAATACCGATGTTGAATACACTTACTGTAAGTCTCTTTGGATAACAGCGTCTGCTCAGTGACTGTAATGTAATGTAACGTAATGACTAATTGGCAGAGTTATTGAGTTATGACTGACACATTCTGCTCTGATCCCGTTCTGTCTCTCTTCCTCCACTTTCTCCCCCACAGTGCAGACGACGAGTTCTCCAGCTCGATGGAGACCAACGTGGTTCTCCGTAACGATGGCCAGGTCATGTGGGACCAGCCAGCCATCACCAAAAGCTCGTGCTCCGTGGATGTGGCCTTCTTTCCCTTTGATTTGCAGCAGTGTCACCTAACTTTTGGATCCTGGACTCACAACGGCAACCAGATGGACTTGTTCAATGCCTTGGACAGCGCCGACCTGGCAGACTTTGTCCCCAATGTGGAGTGGGAGGTGAGTGGTCACCTAGTTCATGTGCTCAAAGCGAGACCTCGTTCCTGAATGTAAATCACATTATCTTTATATCCAGGTTCTGGGCATGCCAGCTAAGAAGAATGTCATCCAGTATGGTTGCTGTTCAGATCCGTACCCGGACATCACCTTCAGCCTTCATCTAAAGAGACGTTCCTCCTTCTACATCTTCAACCTCCTTATCCCCTGCATGATGATCTCCTTTCTGGCTCCGCTGGGCTTCTACCTGCCGGCTGACTCTGGTGAAAAGGTTTCTCTTGGTGTCACGGTGCTGCTGGCCCTCACTGTGTTTCAGTTGTTGGTGGCCGAGAGCATGCCACCCTCCGAGAGCGTACCACTGATAGGTGAGAAAACTCAGAAGTCCCTGATTTCTAAGTTTTGTTAAGCCGTGTCCACCAAAGCGTTGTTCAGAGCTGAAAACACTTGGCACTCCTCTGAAAATGCCCAGCTGGGATTTCTTCAGAGCGCTTTGGAAGTGCAACATTTGTCAGCTGAGATGCTTTGGTTGCGTCTGGTTGCTATGATGTAACAATGTTGCACATGGTAGAGTACTTGCTCAGAATGAAGCACAGAGGGAGGGCCAGCCGGTCTACGTGGTATTTGTCCTGCCTCTTCTCCACTGTGATTGGACGACTGGGTAAAAAGTGACAGTGACGAGGGCAGTGTTTTATCCAAAATTGAACATTTTTCAACTCTCAAAGACCAGAATGTGCAGCGTTCACCGCAGTACAGATGCTCAGCGCCTCATCACGCTGCTGGTGTTTGGTACCATAGTGTAAATATGCAGTGTTCTCAAGGCGATGTGCAGGCCTCTGGAGAACAACACTTTGATGGACACGGCCCTCTAGAGTTGTTCATTTGTTAAAAAAATATTAAGAAAAATATTTTCAAGGGGTTTCAAAGTCAAGCCGGTGGTGGTCCTGATGCTTGTAATGCATGAAAGAGACACTGTTTGATACGTCAGAGAGCTGGACACAGAAACGTGGAGGCCATCATCGTGGGGTGCGCTTCAGAGAGCGGCTCCTCATTTACAACTATTTCTAAATTTGTCAGATTCCTGACAATTGTTAAGTTTTAATACTGTGTGTTCCTCTCATTGATGGATGAATACACACTACAAAGGTCTCTCTGAGGTTTCATGTGGTGCTTGACTCTTGGCAAACAGGAAAAGCTGACTAAAGATCGACACGTTCTTCTCTAAACCAGTCAGCAAAGGCAGGCGATGGAGAAGTGTTTCCATCACAGCAGCACTGTGTCTGCGACAGTATCCTGCATCCTGTCAAACTGGTACAACCGCTTCCATTGATGTTCTAAATCTAATTCTAATATTGTAGCAAATGTTATTCTGAAATAGAAAAACTACAGTTAGAGCTCTTAGCTTCACCGTAGTGATGATAGTATTACATCGTTCTAGGCTCGCTTAGACACAAACATAAACTGATTCTTTGTATATTTTAGACCGAATTTAAAATTGTATATATTGTGAGCTGCTAAAGGTTAAAGAAAAGAAAAGGGGATCATAGGCTGCAAATCTTACAGCTACTAAAAGTGACAAATTCCCACTTGTGGTGCAGACAGGAAGTTAAAAGACAACGTAACGATCAATGGAACAACAGATACAGGACCTTCTGTATCTTCGGTTGCAAGATAACGTTTTTACAGTTTACTCTTCACTGTTCGTCACACTCGGTCAGCTTGTTTGGTCCTAACTCACAGGTGACTGAACTAACCAATCAGAAGCTAAGAGGACTTAGAACGAGGAAACTGTGAAGAAGTAGATTCAGCAGATTGTTCTGTTTTAAAGTCACTGATGAACGTATGTAAATCATTTCCTGTGCAAACACAACTCACCATTAATTAATTAACTTTACAGTAAGATCGTCAGTGAAAGCAGAATGAATTCTAAATGAATGTTATAGATGTTGAGAGACAGTTTACTGTTGTACAGGAACAGAACGTTGCAGATCTTCCATTGTTCTGAGTGTGCTGTCTTTCTGTTTGTGAACAATAAACTGAATAGACAGTAAGGATTCTTGTGTACAGTTTGAAGCCTGGCAGTAAACACCCTGTTTGTGTTGATGTACTGAAGGAGGCCTGCAGGTCGATGAGGCATTCAGCGCTCAGGAATCAATGATCTCAAAGCTCAACCTTCAAGTCTCAATGATGCCAGCAGCAGTTTGTTTGTTAAATCCTTTAACACTTTCTGGACAGCTAGTTGAGCTATTTCTCACTAAAGAGGTACAAAGAGTACAACTGTTGTATCCTAAATAGTTCAACTACATCATAAGCTTAGATTGTACTGCTCACAGAAAGCTGCACCCCCACTGTTAGACTTGAAGGAGCAAATGTGTGTTTTTGCATCCACACTGTGGATTATTAAAAATAATTTGCTATTTTTAAAAGGTGCTAATTACAAGATTGGAAGCATTTTGGTCGCCTCTCAACCACAGACTGTATACAAGAAGTGGACGTAGCCATCTGACGTCACCCGTTGGTTTGTGGACTGATGTTATGAAGCCTCGAGCTCGCCGATTTGGCCGTCGCCATCTTTGATTTTAGTCTTCGCCATGTTGACCTTTTACAACTGGTGAACGGAAGTTACCATATTTGGACTGAATCAAGAGAGAAGTAGAGTCATTTTCTCATAGACTTCTATACAACCAGAGGAGTCGCCCCCTGGTGGACACTAGAGAGAATGCAGCTTCAACACATGAAGCTTTGACTTCACTCGGCAGAACCGGAGGTTGCCGCCTGGTCTCAACATGGCAACAACTGGAAATAATATAATTAAACTTTTTTCTTTTTAACCTATGAATTATTGATTAATGAAAATGAAAATCAAAAGATTAATCGATTATCAAAATAGTTTGTAGTTGCCGCCCTTGTGATTTTTCTTCAACATGATATTTAGTATTCTATTTATAACTATGTAAACAACAACAAAGTCAGCCTGAGTCAAAGTTACTCTTCTTTCCTAACTAGCAAAGAGATTGCGTTGGTGAGAGAAACAGAGACTTTAATCATTTAACTGTACATGGATTTTGAATTCTAAATTATCTTCAATTTCCTTTCTCAACAGGAAAGTACTACATTGCTACCATGACAATGGTCACTGCATCAACAGCGCTCACCATCTTCATCATGAACATCCACCACTGCGGCCCCGAGGCTCGTCCCGTCCCTAAATGGGCCGAGCGCTTCATCCTTAACTACCTCGCCCGCATCTGTTTTGTCTACGAGGTCGGTGAGAACTGCCTCGGCAGGACTACATCCAGGAAACGGCCTCAGTCGCAGGAGGAGTCAGAGGCCCCGTCAGCCAACGGCCGCAACGCCAAAGGAACAAACTGGGATGTGAACGGGCAGGTGTGGGCAGGGAGGGTGGAGGAGGAGAATGAGGCCGGGGAGTCTCTGAAGCTGGGGCGGGACTTGACCACCCAGACGGAATGGAAAGAGGATCTGTTTGTGAGCATTGACCACTCAGAGGAGGAAGGAGCTGCTGGAGGACATGAGGGGGAGCGGGAGGAGTCAAACAGTGCCTGTGGAGGAGGAGGAGAGCATGTCGAGGAAAAGAAAGGCGTAGGAGGTGAAGGCGGAGCCAGGGAGAACAGGAGGGAGATCTGGGTGAAAACCCTTTGTGTTTGTCAGCACCAGGGACTGCGCAGGAACGTTGAGTACATTGCCAACTCATACCAGGACCAGCGAGCCGGCCAGCTGCGCATCGGGGAGTGGAGGAAGGTCGCTAAGGTCATGGATCGCTTCTTCATGTGGCTCTTCTTCATCATGGTCTTCCTCATGAGCATCCTTATCCTGGGAAAAGCCATCTGATGGAGATCCGGCTTCGAAAGATCCACCGATAACATTATTTGATTCTTAATTTTTTTAAAACAAGTGAGCAATGTTGGTTTAAATTGTAATGAATTTCAGGTGGTTATAGTTAAAGGTTAATCTAGCATCTGTGTATTCTGTCTGGTGTTGATTTCCACCAGAAAATACAGATTTGGGTTTGAAAGACGGCCACACAAAAGAAGTTTACACAGACAGAGGCACAGAAAGGTGGATACATCCCAGTTTGTGCGGGTAAAGTGATCAACAAGAGCCCACAGATAATTCCAAATGCTTTGACAGCATCTCATCAAACAGCATGATCTTCAGCTCTTTACAGATCTCTAAGGACAGAACACACGGATCACTAGCGGTGGACCGATCACATTACACCACTGCTACCATACTTCATCAACTCTACAGGAAACCAGAAATGGGGTCACCTAAGATCAGCACATCCTGGCTACTGAACCCAGACTGCTTCCTCTGTCTGGACCCCGAACACAGCACGTAATATGTTCCCACAAAGGTTCCGATTTGCCGTAGTCGTGTCAAAATGTCTGTAGAGTTGCCATGGTAATGCCATCTCTGCTCAAGCACAGGTAAAGTGCTGCCGGAGGGAACCGGAACAACACAATAGAATATTGTCCGTTGTTTAAGCGCTTCAAAACAACAACAAGAAGATCAAAACATCACTAAAGACATGTGATGCAAGAGGGCCAGTAACAACAGATGGAATGGTTTAAAGTTGTCATATCAACATTTAAGTTGTGTTGATGCTTCGAGTAACATGCAAGAAAACATTCCACCTTAAATATTGCCGGTGGTGAATTGAATGATTCTCTCAGTCTATAAACTGTCTTTTCATCACGATGGATGTTTTTCAAATGTGGCTTTATTTGCATAACACAAGTACGAAAATCATTCAAAATGCAAACTAGTTGTGTTCAATCTTCTATATTTCTCATTGCCATGCTAATTATAACCTAGTATCACCATCATCAACCTAGTATCACCATCATCAACCTCGTATCACCATCATCAACCTAGTATCACCATCATCAACCTCGTATCACCATCATCAACCTCGTATCACCATCATCAACCTAGTATCACCATCATCAACCTCGTATCACCATCATCAACCTAGTATCACCATCATCAAACTAGTATCACCATCATCAACCTAGTATCACCATCATCAACCTCGTATCACCATCATCAACCTCGTATCACCATCATCGACCTCGTATCACCATCATCAAACTAGTATCACCATCATCAACCTAGTATCACCATCATCAACCTCGTATCACCATCATCAACCTAGTATCACCATCATCAAACTAGTATCACCATCATCAACCTAGTATCACCATCATCAACCTCGTATCACCATCATCAACCTAGTATCACCATCATCAAACTAGTATCACCATCATCAACCTAGTATCACCATCATCAACCTCGTATCACCATCATCAACCTCGTATCACCATCATCAACCTCGTATCACCATCATCAAACTAGTATCACCATCATCAACCTAGTATCACCATCATCAACCTCGTATCACCATCATCAAACTAGTATCACCATCATCAACCTAGTATCACCATCATCAACCTCGTATCACCATCATCAACCTCGTATCACCATCATCAACCTCGTATCACCATCATCAACCTAGTATCACCATCATCAACCTAGTATCACCATCATCAACCTAGTATCACCATCATCAAACTAGTATCACCATCATCAACCTCGTATCACCATCATCAACCTAATATCACCATCATCAACCTAGTATCACCATCATCAACCTCGTATCACCATCATCAACCTCGTATGACCATCATCAACCTAGTATCACCATCATCAACCTAGTATCACCATCATCAACCTCGTATCACCATCATCAACCTAGTATCACCATCATCAACCTCGTATCACCATCATCAACCTCGTATGACCATCATCAACCTAGTATCACCATCATCAACCTAGTATCACCATCATCAACCTCGTATCACCATCATCAACCTAGTATCACCATCATCAACCTCGTATCACCATCATCAACCTAGTATCACCATCATCAACCTCGTATCACCATCATCAACCTCGTATGACCATCATCAACCTCGTATCACCATCATCAACCTCGTATCACCATCATCAACCTAGTATCACCATCATCAACCTCGTATCACCATCATCAACCTCGTATTACCATCATCAACCTAGTATCACCATCATCAACCTCGTATCACCATCATCAACCTAGTATCACCATCATCAACCTCGTATCACCATCATCAACCTCGTATGACCATCATCAACCTCGTATCACCATCATCAACCTCGTATCACCATCATCAACCTAGTATCACCATCATCAACCTCGTATCACCATCATCAACCTAGTATCACCATCATCAACCTCGTATGACCATCATCAACCTCGTATCACCATCATCAACCTAATATCACCATCATCAACCTAGTATCACCATCATCAACCTAGTATCACCATCATCAACCTCGTATCACCTAATACTACGTGTTAGGCTGACTGCCATGTTACATTCTCAACATTATGAAACTACAATATAAATAAGGCAAAATATGAATTGATTCCCAACTCTTCAAACCAAAGTTTGGAGATTAAATTAGGCAAATTACTTTTGAATATTTTCAATTTTTGAATAAACTTTGTAACTCATACAACCAATGAATGAAAGTGAATGTGTCAGGTTAAGGATTTAAGAGAACATTCAGTGAGTTGGAGATATTGTAAGGAAGGATGGGAGGTATTTTGTAGGATAGAGGAATGAAGGAAGGAGGGGAGGAGGTAAGGAAGGGAGGATGCCAATGAGTTTTGCTAACAGAAGCTGGTTTTCAGCTCAAAAGCTCCTAAACGTGCTCATATCTGATATCTGGGTCAGAGCCGGCTGACAGCTGGTCCTCCCGGTACAGCTGGATGTGTCGACTCAATTAGCTGGATACCTGAGGACCGCTCCACTAAAACAAATCCTTTCTTCTAATGAGATGATAGAACACTGTAATTTAAAGAGTTCACAGGATCATCTGTCAGAGGTTGTTGTCACAGTTTAATGATGATTCAGAGTTTATCTCTCACATTAGCACCGTGCTGTATCTGTAATCTCATCATCACAGAGTTACTCACTGCAGGTAGTTACCGTACCAAGTATGATCAGGTGTTCAGACCCATCAACGCGCTTTCAAGTATTTCATTTATTCAATAAATCAAAAGAGATGAAACCTTCGTGTTGTCTTGTGGGAAGATTGGGCGCAGATCTTCTTACTGCAGGTTAACATGTTATGATGTGTTGTCTGTTTAAAAAGAGTTTTAACAATGTTACATAACTTGGTCACAATTAGTCAATATCCAAATGTAAGGGATATTAACATCAACTGTTTGACTGTAGTGAAAAGGTTCAATAGAATTAAACATTTCACGCTGTTTCAGAAGTAAAGAATATTTCTCAACGATCATTTTCTGCAGTGTTTGTAGTGTAAACACACTGTAACTACTTGTTGTATTTGTGTGGTGTTGAACATTTGTCAGAAGACATAAAATACATTAAAACGTTCTTTATTAAAACAACTTTGTTTGTTGACGTTTGTGGTGAGATTTCTTTAAGTTAAAATGTAACTTGTTATTTTTCATAAAGTCTAAACTACTGACTGAAGACTTAATCATATTTTCATTATCATTATCATTTTAGTTGGAGAGAAGAGGTGCACCTGGGGGCTATAATGAGAAGCAGATATATTTGATAATTCTTTCCACTAAAGATGAGTTTTTATTTAATTCAGCTAAAGAATGTGAAACAGCCTCAAAGCAACGACTCTGTCACACGTTCACCTGAGCTCGCTAGCTTCAGCTATTTGTTCTGATCATCTTTCTGCTGTTGTGATGTGATGGCTGAGGAACTGGTCACGTAATCTTCACCTGCATCACATATTATACAATAATAATACAATATATAATAATAATGAAGGCTCTTAATGGATCATCAGCAGGCGTTCACACGGGTCACTTTAAGCTTCAGCAATCCCTTCAGATGTAAAACCTCACCACACACTCAATCACAGTGAAGTTAAGTATTGTTAAAGAGTAAAACCTTCGATTCATTCATTTCACGATTAAACAATATGAGTTGAATCAATGGATCAATTGATGGATTGAAGTAGATTTTGTTTTTCAGCCCTTAAAGTGAGATTATGTAACTTTTGAAAGAAGTAATAACACAATCATCCTCTTTCATATTAAAAGCTGAATTCACACCAATGCGATGCCCCGTTGCTGAGTTGAGTGGTGTTGTGTTGCTCTGTATGACCAGTAGTCTGGTGGCTGACTCTGGTGCTTCTGTTACGCTGAGGTTTAGCTCAGGTCAGCTTAGTTTTGACCCCTTGAAATGAACAGATGGTCCCAGTTTGGACCCAGTAGGTTAAATGGGCCAGAAGCACCGCTGCCCAACGACCGAACACCGTCTCAGTTATACACGTATGCAGACCCACTACTGTCTACACTGCAATAGCAACACAACTGCAGCAGATGGAGCTAAAGAACTGTACAATGAATAAGTCTCTGCACTGAGATCACATCGTTCCATACATGCCTCATTCAGTCCACAGTCTTCTTATTGTCTTTGTCTATGACACACACATTAAAAATATTCTTGTTAATGTGTTTTGTGATTTATTATGTCACCACATGTTAAGGCTTGTACGGTAGCCCTGACAGGTCATTGCGTTACCTTATAATATGTTCTTGCATTCCCTTTGATCCACAGAGTACGGCTCAACTATATCATGTTACAGTGTTCTGTAGACCGCCACGGTGTGAGAGACCACGGTGTGAGAGACCACGGTGTGTGAGATCACGTTATGTGACCAAGGTGTGTGAGACCACGGTATGTGAGACCACGGTGTGTGACCACGGTGTGTGAGACCACGGTGTGTGAGACCACGGTGTGTGAGACCACGGTGTGTGAGACCACGGTATGTGAGACCACGGTGTGTGTGACCACGGTATGTGTGAGACCACGGTGTGTGTGACCACGGTGTGTGACCACAGTGTGTGAGACCACGGTGTGTGAGACCACGGTATGTGAGACCACGGTATGTGAGACCACGGTGTGTGTGACCACGGTATGTGTGAGACCACGGTGTGTGTGACCACGGTGTGTGACCACAGTGTGTGAGACCACGGTGTGTGAGACCACGGTATGTGAGACCACGGTATGTGAGACCACGGTGTGTGTGACCACGGTATGTGTGAGACCACGGTGTGTGTGACCACGGTGTGTGACCACAGTGTGTGAGACCACGGTGTGTGTGACCACGGTGTGTGTGAGACCACGGTGTGTGAGACCACGGTGTGTGACCACGGTGTGTGTGACCACGGTGTGTGTGACCACGGTGTGT
Source organism: Anarhichas minor (assembly GCF_050575085.1). Taxonomy (NCBI): domain Eukaryota; kingdom Metazoa; phylum Chordata; class Actinopteri; order Perciformes; family Anarhichadidae; genus Anarhichas; species Anarhichas minor. The sequence continues at coordinate 24,366,835 of NW_027466473.1, read as the reverse complement.
GTGAGACCACGGTGTGTGAGACCACGGTATGTGACCAAGGTGTGTGAGACCACGGTATGTGAGACCACGGTGTGTGACCACGGTGTGTGAGACCACGGTATGTGACCAAGGTGTGTGAGACCACGGTATGTGACCAAGGTGTGTGAGACCACGGTATGTGAGACCACGGTGTGTGACCACGGTGTGTGAGACCACGGTGTGTGAGACCACGGTATGTGACCACGGTGTGTGAGACCACGGTGTGTGAGACCACGGTGTGTGAGACCACGGTATGTGAGACCACGGTGTGTGTGACCACGGTATGTGTGAGACCACGGTGTGTGTGACCACGGTGTGTGACCACAGTGTGTGAGACCACGGTGTGTGAGACCACGGTATGTGAGACCACGGTATGTGAGACCACGGTGTGTGTGACCACGGTATGTGTGAGACCACGGTGTGTGTGACCACGGTGTGTGACCACAGTGTGTGAGACCACGGTGTGTGTGACCACGGTGTGTATGACCACGGTGTGTGTGACCACGGTGTGTGTGACCACGGTGTGTGTGAGACCACGGTGTGTGTGACCACGGTTTGTGACCACGGTGTGTATGACCACGGTATGTGAGACCACGGTGTGTGTGACCACGGTGTGTGTGAGACCACGGTGTGTGTGACCACGGTGTGTGACCACGGTGTGTATGACCACAGTGTGTGTGAGACCACGGTGTGTGTGACCACGGTGTGTGAGACCACGGTATGTGACCAAGGTGTGTGAGACCACGGTATGTGAGACCACGGTGTGTGACCACGGTGTGTGAGACCACGGTATGTGACCAAGGTGTGTGAGACCACGGTATGTGAGACCACGGTGTGTGACCACGGTGTGTGAGACCACGGTGTGTGAGACCACGGTATGTGACCACGGTGTGTGAGACCACGGTGTGTGAGACCACGGTATGTGAGACCACGGTGTGTGTGACCACGGTGTGTGACCACGGTGTGTATGACCACAGTGTGTGTGAGACCACGGTGTGTGTGACCACGGTGTGTGAGACCACGGTATGTGACCAAGGTGTGTGAGACCACGGTATGTGAGACCACGGTGTGTGTGACCACGGTTTGTGTGACCACGGTGTGTGACCACGGTGTGTATGACCACGGTGTGTGACCACGGTGTGTGTGAGACCACGGTGTGTGTGACCACGGTGTGTGACCACGGTGTGTATGACCACAGTGTGTGTGAGACCACGGTGTGTGTGACCACGGTGTGTGAGACCACGGTATGTGACCAAGGTGTGTGAGACCACGGTATGTGAGACCACGGTGTGTGACCACGGTGTGTGAGACCACGGTATGTGACCAAGGTGTGTGAGACCACGGTATGTGAGACCACGGTGTGTGACCACGGTGTGTGAGACCACGGTGTGTGAGACCACGGTATGTGACCACGGTGTGTGAGACCACGGTGTGTGAGACCACGGTATGTGAGACCACGGTGTGTGTGACCACGGTGTGTGACCACGGTGTGTATGACCACAGTGTGTGTGAGACCACGGTGTGTGTGACCACGGTGTGTGAGACCACGGTATGTGACCAAGGTGTGTGAGACCACGGTATGTGAGACCACGGTGTGTGTGACCACGGTGTGTGAGACCACGGTATGTGACCAAGGTGTGTGAGACCACGGTATGTGAGACCACGGTGTGTGTGACCACGGTGTGTATGACCACGGTGTGTGTGTGACCACGGAGTGTGTGACCACGTTGTGTGTGTGACCACGGTGTGTGTGACCACGGTTTGTGTGACCACGGTGTGTAAGACCACGGTGTGTGTGATCACGGTGTGTGTGAGACCACGGTGTGTGTGACCACGGTGTGTGTGAGACCACGGTGTGTGTAAGACCACGGTGTGTGTGATCACGGTGTGTGTGAGACCACGGTGTGTGTGACCACGGTGTGTGTGAGACCACGGTGTGTGTGACCACGGTATGTGAGACCACGGTGTGTGACCACGGTGTGTGAGACCACGGTATGTGACCAAGGTGTGTGAGACCACGGTATGTGAGACCACGGTGTGTGACCACGGTGTGTGAGACCACGGTGTGTGAGACCACGGTATGTGACCACGGTGTGTGAGACCACGGTGTGTGTGTGACCACGGTGTGTGTGACCACGGTTTGTGTGACCACGGTGTGTGAGACCACGGTGTGTATGACCACGGTGTGTGTGAGACCACGGAGTGTGTGACCACGTTGTGTGTGACCACGGTTTGTGTGACCACGATGTGTAAGACCACGGTGTGTGTGAGACCACGGTGTGTGTGACCACGGTATGTGAGACCACGGTGTGTGACCACGGTGTGTGAGACCACGGTGTGTGTGACCACGGTTTGTGTGACCACGGTGTGTGTGACCACGGTATGTGTGACCACGGTTTGTATGACCACGGTGTGTATGACCACGGTGTGTGTGAGACCACGGTGTGTGTGACCACGGTTTGTGTGACCACGGTGTGTGAGACCACGGTATGTGACCACGGTGTGTGAGACCACGGTATGTGACCACGGTGTGTGAGACCACGGTATGTGACCACGGTGTGTGAGATCACGGTATGTGACCACGGTGTGTGAGACCACGGTGTGTGTGAGACCACGGTGTGTGTGACCACGGTGTGTGTGACCACGGTGTGTGTGACCACGGTTTGTGTGACCACGGTGTGTAAGACCACGGTGTGTGTGATCACGGTGTGTGACCACGGTATGTGTGAGACCACGGTTTGTGTGACCACGGTGTGTAAGACCACGGTGTGTGTGACCACGGTGTGTGAGACCACGGTGTTACTCACACAGTGGTCTCTCAGCTGAAGCAGCTACATAGATAACAACTAGTTCTGTCCAGCTTTTATAGAAAACTGAGTTCTTTGTGATCGTGGCTGTGCTCTGGTTTTCATGATTGTGTCACATTGCTTTAAAATGAGCGTAACAACATGCACTAACTTTGACCTGGTTGTGTTGGCTGAGCATTGCACTGAAGCCGTTTCAATCCCAACTCGTCAGATACAGAAGCACGGTCACAGTTTTACATGTTAAAGGTGCTACAATACCATCGTTACAATAAGAGTCGTCCTCCCACCTACCTGCTTATCCAGGGCCGGGCTGTGGTGACAGCAAGCTTAAGAGGGTATCCCAGAAGTCCCTTAAAAAAAAATAATTAAAAGTTAGACTTGATAATAAAAATATCCCCAAAGTCATAATTATGAGATAGAAAGTCATGATTATGATATAAACACAAAGTCATAGAAGCAGCTCTTTGGCTGGTTACTGCACATTTGACATATAAATGTATTGTGAGTACATTGAAGACTGCTTTAAACGTGGCTTTATAACACATTAAATACTTCACGTGGGATTGTGCAAACGCACCCTTGAAAGGATTTTAAGCGTTGAACAAAGTTATTGTAATAACTTGTGTTTGATATTTCTCTTTAATATTTTCTTTAATAGTTTGATCTTTGATAGAGTAATGTGGGTTTCTTAACCCTAAATTAAAAAGATTTAAGTTATAATAACAGAAATGTGCTGAAATCTATTTTTACATTTCTATAAACAATAATCAAATGCAGAGACAGTTATTTAACAATATGTTAGGAATAAACATGATGATAAAGGTCATTGTCCCGGCGCAGGACTGGCATGACACTATAAACCAGTCAAACGTGGAATGTGTAGTGAGGTTTGCAGTTCTGCATTGTGAAACTTTGTTATGAACAGCAAGCCAAAACAGATAAACTATAATTAAAAATACAAACTGTTGCATGTTGGGAGCTCAGGGGACTACACTGCCCCTTAATGGTCCACCAGTTTCGTCACTGTGTGTTCCAGTTGCCACAGCAGACAGTAATGAGTGTTAATGTTTGTGAAGCAAATGTAATCATTAATGAGGTCCACTGTGAGCGGCTTCCGTACAAAACACTGATCAACAGCTTCAGATGGTAATTAGCCCTCTGGGAGCAAAGAGAGAGTAATAGATGTGTATCAGAGCTCAGAGGAGAACACTGGTTACAGGCACTAATGAAAGCCCCTGGGATTCACAAGGACTATCTTCACTGTCAAGGCACGGTTAACCGTTGGCTGCTTCATTTCTAACATACTGTTTTGGTCGACAGTAAAAAAAAAACTAAGCAATTACATGGCAGATTTTTTAAAATTTGGACATTCATGGTCTTAAACAACCCCGTCCTCTAGTGCCATCGTTTAAACATTGAACACATCATGATCTAATTGACACACACCCATGAAACTGAGCATACACACATGTTTGGCCTTCAATACATGACTTTTCTATGCAGGTACTTTTGGTGTGAGGATTTGTTCTAACTTGGTGTCAACAGTTTGAGGAAGACTCTCTCCTGACAATGCCCCCATAAAAAGGGAACTGGTCCATAAAGAAATGGGTTTCCTGAATTGGTGTGAAAGAACCTGACACAACCCTGACCTCAACCCTATCCAACACTTTTGGTATGAACTAGAACATTGTACTTGCAAGCCGAATTAGCTAGAACACCATTGTTTCCGGAACACACACTTCTGTAGATTCAAAGAAAGTCTGCAGGCTGGAGAGGCTCTCTCAAGAGAGAGTCTCTCCCTGTCCATTGCCCCCTGAACGCCTCACTGCAGTGTTTAATTCTATTAACCTGCTGGTCACTGAGACACCTGGGAGCTCAGAGGCCTCCAGGACTCTCATCACAGCCCAACAATTATAACACAGACATACCACAACAAACACAAGTTTCAATACCTTCCCACAAACTGAGATGAATCCACTCTGCTTGAAAATAGTGTAACTTGAATGAAAAATAAAGCAACGCTTTATTGTTCTTTAGAGTGTTATTTTTGATATTCAATTCAATTCATATGTATGAATGCAGCTTTAAAGTTATCAGTAGTGGAAAAAAAAATTGAACCGTTTGTCCTTAGTTGGTCCTCCAGTACCCAAAACCAAACAGTATCATCTCTAAATTGTGTGTCAATCTGATAATCAGACTATGATACATGTCTTGTGTACACGTTGAAGTTTGGACTTGATGGCAGTGCTAGCAAGAAAGTATTCAAACTGGGTGATTAGTCATGAATATTCGCTGCAAATTGTATTGTTTTACAGTCATAAGCTATTGAGAGAAGCTCCTCTCGTAAAATTGTTGGATGGACCAATGGACAAACAGAAAATTGCACATAATAAAAGCATAAACAAAGACATATTAGTTATTATAATGGGATGATTTGAAGGAGTGACAGATTGATGACATATTATGGTCACTGATGGAAAAATCAATATCTATAATACATTCACCATGTACAGATTTATTAAGTAATCAGGTTTGAACTGTGGCATCGTATTCTGCAAAGCTAACGTTCTGTGTGTGATCTCAGCAGAAAGGAATGGACGGTCCCTGCAGGGTTCCCATCTCCCTTTGGTTCTAACCACTAATGAACAATGCAACAATGCTGCAACAAGAAACAAAGAAAGAAACAGTACTCCATTACTTGTGGAAAGTTCTTACACTACTATCAAGCTACTTAACATGCTGCTGAATCGATTGTACCGATCATATATCATTTCAATGATGAGAATAAATTCATGAAAAACGAACTACATTTTTTTCACCACAGCGGTTTTCTGATGCCAACACAATTCAGATTCTACACTTTTCCGCTGCTCTGTGTCCTTTATGTAGCAAAGTAAAAGCTGAGGGTGTTAGGGTCGAGTTGGCGATGGACTTGTGGCGCATCCGAGTTTCACGCCAGAGAGTTTGTGATAATCCCTGGAAGTAGGCTTGCAAATGGCTAGCTAACCATTGAGAAGACACAACAAAATTAGATTCCACCTCATTTGACGGAGGCAGCCTCGTCCTTCCCAACACATTCTCACTCCCAACTCGCCAAATGTCAACGTCTGGTCAGTGGCCCGACACTTCAAACTATAACACTCTATGTACCCCTTTAAGCTTTGGAGTGTCAGGGATAGCATGTCAGTTTCTCATTACAAGCACAGTGTCTTTTAAAATTAAACTTTAAATGAAACCGTATTCTCAGGAATTGTACAGTTTCTGTGCAGTACGTGCATACAGTCTCTTACCAAAATAACATTCCAACGTATGTTTACTTAGTTTTTAGGTGTACTTACTCAGGTTAGGTTTAGGCAACAAAAGTACATGGATAGGCTTTGGAAAATTTCAAGTTTTTGGTTGAAACAATTATGTTTGTTACGTAACAAAACTAAGGTAAAGTAAGTCAACATTGACTTGGTTTCACACAGGACAAGAACAGCGGTCTCCTGGTGGAAGAGCTATGTTTTTTTGACCCATCTAACCTCCCCTTCCACCCCCCTCCATCAGTTAATCTGTCCATGTAATAATGATGCGGATGTAGTGTTATTGCTTGCAGCAGTTTTAATAAACAATTAATTAATATCAAAATATGTAACAATCATTAATAACTAAATTATTAATCATAAACCCATAAATTAGTATAGAAACAATGATTGTACTCAGTTTCCATGATAAGACATCATTAAGATAACTAAGAATTTAAAAATAAGATTACACCCAATTTTGGAAAAATTAAATTAATTGATAAATTAAACCTTAATCTCAGGGTTGCAATGGAATTCTTGTCATTGTGTACAGGGACCTATTAATTCATATACACACAAATCAAGTGATCAAGTTCTTTATTTTGAAAATATTTATTGGACTACCATCATAACTAAACTACTAAACAGAAAAATAAATAAAATCAATGGAATACATAAAGAATATGATGAAGAGTACAATGAATAACTATGTTTTTACATAACATTTTCAACCTTCAGCGCCAAAGTCCGGAGTCAAAGTGTAGTGTAGAAGAGAAGTAAATGGTGAATGGACTTGTTTAGCGCCTTTCTAGTCCTTCCAACCACTCAAAGCGCTTTTACACTACATGTCATTCACCCATTCACACCCGTTCATACACTGATGACAGGACCTACCATTCAAGGTGCCTCCTGCCCATCAGAACTAACTTATCATTCACACCTGATGGCACAGTCTTTGGGAGCCATTTGGGGTTAAGTGTCTTGCCCAAGGACACATCAACATAAACTGGAGGAGTCCTTCTGATTGAGGGAGGACCCGCTCTACCTTCTGAGCCACAGTCGCCACAGGTGCCCCTTTGATGTCTTCTTCTTTATCTTCTTGATAAAGTGGATGCAGTTTATGGCGGGAACATCACCCCTCCCATCCTAATAACTATCTTTCTTATTTAATTTAACCTTACTTTACATAATCAATACTAGTGACTTACATAGTATATGTAATTCTTCCATATTTGAAAGCTGGGCTATCTCAGCTGCAGAACGGTAACAAACTGTTTGATGTAAATCACTGAATAAAACATCAGTGCTTTGGATAGCTAAAAGTTGCAGGCAGAACAATCAACATCCAGATTAAATAGCAGGAAACTAAAACTATTGTAAACAGAGTTGGCTATCATGAACTTAACGATACATAACTTTTATAAACTTAGATGTTTCCACTGTTGGAGATTTGGTAAACTTCAAGCTTGCACAGTTAATGTATAAAGACACACTATAACGAGTAATATGAGATGAGTTTTGTATGATTACAGAACAAGATTAGAATAAATGCAAACAAGGCAGTTAAAAGAGTCAATTTGTGAATAAAACACAGATAAAGTGAGTTTGTTTATGTTGAGGCAGATTCAAAATATATACATACAAATTACAAGGATCAACTAAGACTAGGACGAACATATCAATTAAGGTACCGTATTTTCCGCACTATAAAGCGCACCGGATTATAAGGCGCACCTTCAATGAATGGCCTATGTTAGAACTGTTTTTATATATAGGGCGCACCGGATTATAAGGCGCATAGAATAGAATAGCGTCGTAAGCGTGTCTCTTGAAAGGTGCCATTTTGGGGTCTTTTTACACACAAGTGGTGTTGGACTAGGAGTAAGCACAGTACCGGTGTTTACCGCGGTGCGGCTTTGTAGTTTACCAGTCGTACTGAAACATTTTGACAGAGCGCCGTGTACAACCAGTATGGATCAACCAATTAACCAATTGATCCATATATAAGGCGCTCCGGATTACAAGGCGCACTGTCGTTTTTTGAGAAAATGAAAGGCTTTTAAGTGCGCCTTATAGTGCGGAAAATACGGTACTTGTTATTTTGCATCAAGTTTCTTTAAGTTGTTTATTAACAATTGGATGTGTCTCTGTGTCCCTCAGGGATGTAGATGTTCCTAAAACTGGAAAGATGAGGTCACAAAACATGGGAGACTCAGCCTTAACGGTTTGAGTGTCAAGAGTCTTGTCCAGAGACGTGGTAAAAGACACGAGAAGTCCTGGCAGAAGTTTTTCAGTTAAGAATTTGGTCATTCTTGTATTTACTACATTTCAAGTTTCATCATCTTTCCGTGGATGTTACACAGATGAGTTTACATTTGATTTAGCTGAAGAGCCCGATGTGTCTCAAACACACGCTACAGGGTGCCTCGGTGCTGAGGGGTCAGTATTTGACGAGATGGGAGTGAGAACAGATTGTCTTATCATCTCCAGCCCTGGTGCCAACTAAAACATCCTGGACCAGTCTGTCCGCCCAACACACAACTGTTATGTCATTTCTGTATTTCAAATGTAATGAATTTTAAATTGTAATTATTTACACTGCCTTACTCAGTAATGAAGCTTAGTGGAAATTCAGTCAGGAAGAATCTCTTCACACCCTCATTAAATCATTCTTTATCTCTTTGGATTCTACTCTATCAGCTGAATATGGGTCTGAAGTCCAAGAAGTTCAATCTTTAAAACTCTTATCCTCTCTGCTATTGTCAGTTGTCAATGAACCGATGCGACCCTCCTACACTGATTCACCTCCAGTCTCAATTATATTCAGAGCCCATACTGTTCCTCATCCCTTCATCTGATCTTCAGCAACTTCCTTCACCTCCACCACCTGCACCAGTGTCTCGACTCCAGGGGGGAACAGTCCTGATGTAACTACTGCATCACTACCCCCTTTAATATACTACGTCATGATGGAGTCTAATCGCCAAAGACTATTCATTTATTAATCTTATGCATGTGTAATCAAATATTGTTTCACTCTAAATGAAACAAGCTATCGCTCAACACTTGCGTCTAATAAGAAGCCTTATCCAAACCTGATTAACATACAATTGTTGTGGCTAAAAGCTGAAGTAGAACTGAATCTGTTATTATGGCGATATATGGTGATCAACTTCACGCGGGACCATGGTGGCACCCTGATGGACTACAGGTTAAAATGCCAACCATGAACCACGACGCCTCCCCTCATGTCCTGGCATCACTCTGCTGTCAGCTATCGAGTAGAGGCATTAAAAAACATATATATATGAAATCTATGACGGCAGCTCAATAAGTAGCTTTAGGTGGAGTGACCCAGGTCAAACCTATGAAGATTGTCACATGATCCCATATAATCACTCAAGTTGTAAGATTCTGAAAATAGAAACCAAACAATTCTTTATGGTCAGCTTAGTGTTTGAAATCAAACTCTGTTTTCTGTGGAAATAAATGATTTACTCCAAGGAAGTAATCTTTTTAAAAGCAAACGTTCATTCTTAGTGCCAGCTACAGACATGCAGGCTGAAGAGGTTGGGAGTGAGGTGTCAATGGCAACGTTGACTGTGAAGGGATTGCCGTTACTAATGGACACACAACACACAAAGTAAGACCATTAAAAGCGAACACTCTCCTCAACAAGTCAGAGCATGATCAGCTCTGAAGAGAAGACGGGGGGGGGGGGGCAGTCATATAATATATTGCTGTGATCATTAGACATTACCTTTAGTTCTTTTATGTGTTTGTTTGATGAAATATTGAATTGCTCTGAGACGTCTGTCAGCTGTTTTATTGCAGGTACTTCTTTGTGATCTGTTTCATTCAGTTAAGAATTACAAGGAAAGACAAATCTCATCAACTCTTTTGTTCACATTTTTAACGCTACTGTAGAGTTTATTGTAACGTGTGGTTATACGTAAGTCTGAAATTATTATCACTGTCCCTGATGCGTGAAAAGAAGGTTTTAATAAACTCTCGTCTTTTACAGAACCCCACTGTATTGGATGGAGAACATAACAATGGTAACACCTCTCAAACAGCCTATCGTGTTCCACCTGGAGGGCTTCTATGTACCACCAGGCTATGGCGCCTTCTTGTTCTTCCTGGCTCTGTTTTACTACATCGTAATGCTGTTGGCAAATGGTGTGGTGCTGTGTGTTATTGTGATGGACAAGAACCTGCACAGACCCATGTTCGTTATGGTTTGTAACCTTGTGGTCTGTGATCTGCTGGGGGCCACGGCGGTGCTGCCTCGCCTTATGATGCACTTCTTGATGGGCCAGAAGAAGATCGCCTACATCCCGGCCATCACCCAGGCCTTCTGCGTGCACATGTACGGCTTCGCAGTGCAGACTATTCTGGCTGTGATGGCGTATGACAGGTAGAGAAATGCATCAGCACATCAAAAAAAATTGTCACTGATTTAATTATTTTACTGTCATGCATAGATAGAACAGTGCTCTCTTTTGTTATTGTATTCATACTTTGTGTCTTATGAATCATGGCTAAATGTTTATTAACCGTTGCACAAAATTCACAAGAAATTGTATATTTGCCATGGATTCTTGTGTAAGGGCCTGTGTCCACATAGCACCATTTGCTGAGAGACAGCGTCTTTTTTCATTTGTTCCCAATGAGGACAGAGCGTGTGCGGCTGCATGAGTCTGCCTAGAGAAAAGGCGCTGAGTCCAGCCTATATAAGGGCATCTTCAGGATATTTGCCGTGCATACAGAAACAGATGCAAACAGTTTGCCATGTTAAAAGAAATCTTTAACTGGAAAAAGCTGTGTATGTTTTTTATGTATTTGACAGTGCTCTCCCTCTGCAGGTACATTGCTGTGTGTGAACCACTCAGGTATCACGCCATCATGACGCCGGCTCGGCTACACTCCTGCTGCGGCCTGGCCTGGTTCATCGCTGTGCTGCTTATTGCTGTGCTCTTCATCTTCCACATGAATGCCCCGCTGTGTGGCAATACCATCCAACATGTCTACTGCAGCAACCGTGCTATACTGAACCTGGCCTGCAGTCCGACCCCCATAAACAACATCTATGGTAAGTGCATTCCTTTAGGATAACGGAACAAACATACGATATGTTGTGGAACATTGGCCCTTATCAAGAGGTGTTGAGCAAATTCAGCATGTTGCACTGCTCTCATGATACCTAACTAACAAAATATTTGTACATTTTCTGTATTTCTTTCTAGGTCTGTCCATGTCCTGGTCTTTGAATACAAGCATCTTCCTCATCATTGCCTTTTCCTACTCCAGAATCCTGCATGCTTGTGTAAAACATGGCAGAGCTGACAGCGGTATCCGCAGTAAGACCTTTCAGACGTGTGCACACCACCTTGTTATTTATGTACTCTACCAAATAGCTTCACTGGTCATAATTATAAGTCACAGGTTCCCCTCACTCTCACCAAATATCAAGAAGTTCTTCAGCATCCTGTTTATCATTATTCCACCAGCTATGAACCCCATCATATATGGACTGGTCAGTAAAGAGATACGTGCTAGCATCATCAAGCATTTTACCAATTTACATGTCCATCAGAAAAAGATTATAGGAGTTTAACTTCTTAAGGTCATTGTGTCCCTGATAATTGATTTTAAACCCATTTTACTTGTAACGTTTTCAATAACTAAGCACATTTCAGTACGAGAGATCATTTAGGTTTTAGGCGTACAGATGGTCCAGTTTGTCTCCTGTCTGTAGCTACCAACAACTCTAAAAGACATAACATACTGTCTGTTATCTTTGTTTTGATTTCTCAGACTTATCACTGGTAATTCACTACCTTTTAAATGTTGTCAGTGTTTGTATTACTCAAAGCATCGATATATTACAGAAGACAATTTAACATGTTTCTTTAACTACATAACTTTCTAGACGTTTTACAAATAAAATATTACAACCCGTTGAAAACAATGTGTGTGGATTATCCTGCTGTACAACGTAAAATAAAAATACAATGATTATTATTGTTGTTATTTCAGTTAAATTTGGCACTACAAGTGGAAACACAGTTAAGTGAATAAACTGACTTGACAGGAACATTCTGAGTTGTGTAAATGTTTTCAGTGGGCAAGCCAAACTGTAGGTTGCAGTAATCTAGTCTAGAAGTAACAAATGCATGAGCTAATTATTCTGCATTGCTTTGAGACAGGATGTGCCTGAGTTTTGCAATGTTACGCAGGTAAAAAAAAAAGGCAGTCCTTGAAATGTGTTATTTGGGAGTTAATGGACATATCCTGATCAAGAATAGCAAAGATAGAAGCTGAGAAACAATCAGAAGAATGCTTTAGTTTAGAAAGTATGAAAATGCCGAGTGAGCATTGAACATACCTTCTTGACTCTCAGCATGTAAACACAACTTGCAGGCAGCTTGTTGACATTTGCAGTTATTTCTTAATGTTGCATCACACATTATCTGACATAATGATCAATAATCCCCCCTAGAATAAAATTGTGTCTATAAACTTTGCTGCAGAGGAGCTCTTGATGGGTGGAGGTGGATCGTGTCAGCAGTGATCGGGGAGGCGAAGATGAAAGATTGAGAAACAATCTGACACTTTAAGGTGTCATTACTTATCTGCAAGCAACTGTTTCCTCATCATTTCTGATCAATGTCAAATCCAGTATATTCACTCCTGTAGCTTTTATTGCTTGTATAGATTACAAATTCTGTGACTTAAACATAATTTTGTTCTTTCAGGTTGATGGAAAACTACACTTATAACAGCCCCACGCTCCAACTGGAGGCTTTGAATGTTTCAAAAGCGTCGGTCTACCCTGTCTTTCTCTTGTTCTTGTTCTCCTACCTGTTTTTAATCGTTGCAAATGTGAGCATTGCTGTTCTGATTTTCAATGACAAGAACCTTCACCAGCCCATGTATCTCCTTTTCTGCAACCTGCCCTTCAATGACATACTTGGTAATTCTATCCTGTTACCCCGTTTGCTTATAGACATGTTGAAACCTCCCTCTGAGCTCTTCATCAGTTATTATGAATGTGTGGTCCAAGCTTTCACCACACACATGTTTGGTACCACTAGTCTCACAGTGCTCATGATTATGGCCTTTGACAGATATGTGGCCATCAGTAATCCCTTGCGATATAATACGATAATGACCAACAGAATGGTGATGAAGCTGACAGTTTGTGCCTGGGGAGTGGCACTTGTTTTGGTCGGGATTCTACTCGGTCTGACCATACGACTGAACAGATGCAGGACTTTGATCACAAATCCTTACTGTGACAACGCCTCACTGTTTAAACTCTCCTGTGAGAGTGCGTTGATTAATAATGTCTATGGCCTCACTTTCACTGTAGTCCTGTTCACAGGTTCTATAGGCAGCATGGTGATCACTTATACAAAGATTACAGTAGTCTGTCTCACCAGTAATAGCAAGTCTCTGAACAGTAAAGCCTTGAAGACCTGCAGCACTCACTTGGTTGTGTATCTGGTCATGATGATCAGTGCACTGTCAAACATTACTCTACATCGCTTCCCTCAGTACTCAGACTACAGAAAGCTCAGTAGACTTCTTTTTCATGTTGTACCTGGTAGCCTCAACCCCATCATTTATGGAGTGCAGTCTAAAGAAATACGGATTTTTTTGTCCAAGTTGTTTGACTCCAAGAAAGTTTTGCCATCATTGTAAAAAGAGTTTCCCATTATATTTTTCAACGCAACATATGTGACCTAAAGATACCGTACTGTGCTCCTGTTTTTTTCCCTTGTAAGTGTATAAGCACTTCAAGCACACATTTATGCTATTATTACTGATGCTACCGTTAATACTACTCTAATAATATGTATCATTTTTGTCATATGGATTGACTTATGTTGTACATTTATAATGTTCATTCTGTACACATGCCATCTATTACACTTCTGCTCCTCCTGGGAGAGGGATCCCTCCTCAGTTGCTCTCCCTTTTAATTCTTTTTTGGGGAGGGAGATCTTTCTGTTCCGATGCGAGGGCCCAAGGATAGAGGATGTTGTATGCTGTAAAGATTGTAAATCCCTCTGTGGCAAATTTGGGATATTGGGCTAATCAAATAAAACTGAATTAAAAAACATTTGTATTAGAATGGATGATTACTTTTTATTAGTGCTGGGTAATGATTGCACTTTTTAATCGCAGAAAACCATGCGATTAATTGCATTGTTATGGCAAAATTCAATAATGAATTCAAAAGTAGTGTATTGCACACTTTTATTTTAAAAGTACTGCTATATGAACAAAAGTGCAATAACATTTGGTTTGCAAATACTTTAAACAAATAAGGAGCTTTTTAACAGCAGTGTTCCCTTTACACAGTAGCTGTAACGGGTGTGGTTAGGACCCAGGAGCAGTACGACAGACACAATGGATAGTTTGAATTCGCTAGAAGGTCTGGCATGAATGCGGAGAATGATCTGTCAGTGAGTGTGTGTGTGACTGGGGTCTAAATAGTGGGTGCAGCAGAGTGAGCAGGTGAGAGTGATGAGCTGATGAGGTGGGTGTGACTAGCAGCTGCACTGAATGAACTGATTAGGTAAGTGAGAGATGTAAAAAACAGGATAGTAGTGGCAGAGCTGACTGTAGCAGTTATATTTCTTGCAATATCTGTCATGGTTTAGGCTTTGCCCTCTGTGTTCCTGTGTCTGTGTTTCCCCTGATTACACTCATCCTACTCACCTGCCCAGTCCACCCAGCTGCCTTCAATCTTCTCATCACCCCACACATATACTCCCCTGCTTTCCCTGTTCTGGTTGTGAGATCGTCTTTGTTCGTTCCCCTGTCTGTTCCAGCATTGTGTCTACCTCGTGTCTGCTCCGTGCTCCAGCGTTTGGTCCTCGTGTTTGCTCCTGGTTTGTACCTTTGCCTATTTTTGTGTGACTTTGCCTTTTTTTGTGACTTGGCCTTTTGTTTAGTTTTGCTCGCTCCCTGTTGGAGTCGCTTTAAGTTTTTGTTTATTTCTCTTTTGATGACCAGTAAAGATTATTTCTAAACTTCACCTCGTCTCCAGTAACTGCGTCTGCACTTGAGTCTTAGCTGAACCTGAGAGAACGTGACAGAACGATCTGACCATGAAAGACTCGGCAGACCAGTTTTGGGGAACCCGCTTGGCCAGGGGAGGGCCTCGGAGCTTCCAGAAAGCTAACCCCGAGCTAAGCCGCCCTTCCACCCCTAAGAGGACCCAAATGGACTCAGCAGATCACTGTTTGGAGTGCCGTCTCCCTGAGTGGTATGAACAGTTTATGGGATACCGCCTGGCCTTGGGGGGGCCTCGGAGTGTCCAGAAGGCAAACCATGACCAGATGGACTGCCCTTTCAACCCTCGTAGGAGGCAGAGGAAGGGTCAGACCCCCGTTCCCGCTGGGCCGCAGCGATCCCCTGTTCCCGTCTCCGCTCGGCCGCAGCTAACTCCAACTCCCTGTGTCCTGTCGGCGGTTCGGCCGTGTCCTGTCGGCGGTCCGGCCGACTCCAGCTGCCGCCTCTGCGCCGCAGCTATCCCCTGGCCGCCGCCGCCACCTCAGAGCCGCAGCTATCCCCAGACCTGGCCGCCGCCTCAGAGCCACAGCTATCCCCGGACCCGGCCGCCCCCGCCTCCGAGCAGCAGCGACCTCCAGTTCCGGCCGCCGCCGTCTCCGAGCAGCAGCGACCTCCAGTTCCGGCCGCTGCCGAATGCCAGCGATCTCTAGTTCCTGGCCACCGCTGCCGAATGCAAGCGATCACCAGTTCCTGCCACCGCTGCCGCCTCAGCGCTGCAGCGACCTCCAGTTCCTGCCGCTCCCACCTCTGCGACCTCCAGTCCGTTACCCCGCTGGGCCATCACTTCGTCCCCCTGAGCCCCTCTGCCCATCGGGCCGTCCGCCTGAGCGTCTGGGTCCAGAGCAACTCCGGCAGTCAGGCCGCCCACCCGAGATCCTGTGTCCTGAGCCCTTCTGCCCGTCGGGCCATCCGCCTGAGCGCCTGGGTCCAGAGCAACTCCGGCAGTCAGGTCGCCCACCCAAGATCCTGTGTCAAGATCCCTCCTTCCCGTCTGACCGTCCTCCTGCCCGTCCCCCAGAGCCCTGTGGCGGGTTGGATCCAGCCGTCCCTCCTCCGGACCCCCTCCACCCACCCTATTCGATGTTGGACCGTTTAAATTATATTATTGATTTTACAGGGAGCCAGTGCAGAGAAGCTAATACAGGAGTAATAGGATTTCTTAGTTTTTGTTAGTACACGAGCTGCAGCATTCTGAATCACCTGGAGAAATTTAAGAGACTTATTAGATCAACCCGATGATAAGGAATTGCAGTAGTCTAGAAGTAACAAATGCATGAACTAATTATTCTGCATTGCTTTGAGACAGGATGTGCCTGAGTTTTGCAATGTTACGCAGGTAAAAAAAAGGCAGTCCTTGAAATGTTTTATTTGGAAGTTAATGGACATATCCTGATCAAGAATAGCAAAGATGGAAGCTGAGAAACAATCAGAAGAATGCTTTAGTTTAGAAAGTATGAAAATGCCGAGTGAGCATTGAACATACCTTCTTGACTCTCAGCATGTAAACACAACTTGCAGGCAGCTTGTTGACATTTGCAGTTATTTCTTAATGTTGCATCACACATTATCTGACATAATGATCAATAATCCCCCCTAGAATAAAATTGTGTCTATAAACTTTGCTGCAGAGGAGCTCTTGATGGGTGGAGGTGGATCGTGTCAGCAGTGATCGGGGAGGCGAAGATGAAAGATTGAGAAACAATCTGACACTTTAAGGTGTCATTACTTATCTGCAAGCAACTGTTTCCTCATCATTTCTGATCAATGTCAAATCCAGTATATTCACTCCTGTAGCTTTTATTGTTACTGATCTCTGAGATTACAAGGACATTCTCTGTGACTTTAACATCATTTTGTTCTTTCAGGTTGATGGAAAACTACACTTATAACAGCCCCACGCTCCAACTGGAGGCTTTGAATGTTTCAAAAGCGTCGGTCTACCCTGTCTTTCTCTTGTTCTTGTTCTCCTACCTGTTTATAGTGGTTGCAAATGTGAGCATTGCTGTTCTGATTTTCATTGACAAGAACCTTCACCAGCCCATGTATCTCCTTTTCTGCAACCTGCCCTTCAATGACATACTTGGTAATTCTATCCTGTTACCCCGTTTGCTTATAGACATGTTGAAACCTCCCTCTGAGCTCTTCATCAGTTATTATGAATGTGTGGTCCAAGCTTTCACCACACACATGTTTGGTACCACTAGTCACACTGTGCTCATGATTATGGCCTGTGACAGATATGTGGCCATCAGTAATCCCTTGCGATATAATACGATAATGACCAACAAAATGGTGATGAAGTTGACAGTTTGTGCCTGGGGAGTGGCACTTGTTTTGGTCGGGATTCTACTCGGTCTGACCATACGACTGAACAGATGCAGGACTTTGATCACAAATCCTTCCTGTGACAACGCCTCACTGTTTAAACTCTCCTGTGAGAGTGTGTTCATTAATAATGTCTATGGCCTCACTTTCACTGTAGTCCTGTTCACAGGTTCTATAGGCAGCATGGTGATCACTTATACAAAGATTACAGTAGTCTGTCTCACCAGTAATAGCAAGTCTCTGAACAGTAAAGCCTTGAAGACCTGCAGCACTCACTTGTTTGTGTATCTGGTCATGATGATCAGTGCACTGTCAAACATTACTCTACATCGCTTCCCTCTTTATTCAGACTACAGAAAGCTCAGCAGCATTTTGTTTCATATTGTTCCTGGTAGCCTCAACCCCATCATTTATGGAGTGCAGTCAAAAGAGATACGACATTTTCTGTTCAAGTTATTTCAGTCCAAGAAAGTTTTGCCATCATTGTAATTTCATAATCAACATAATATACAATGTGACCTAAATATACCCTACTGTGCCCTTGTTTTTGTCCCTTGTAAGTGTATAAGCACTTTATGCACAAATATCTGCTGTTATTAGTGCTACTAACATTAATACTACACTAATTATATGTATCACTTATGTCATTTGGATCGACTTGTTATTTTAAAATGTTGTTCATTATGTACAGATGACATCTATTGCATTTCTACTCCTCTTGGGAGAGGGATCCCTCCTCAGTTCCTGTCCCTGAAATTTCCCCCTTGAAAGTGTTTTTTAGAGGGGAGCTTTTCCTTATTCCTTAGACAGAGGATATTGTTCCTGTTAGCCTAAACCCCATCATTTATGAAGTGCAGTCCAAAGAAATACGAAAATTCTTGTTGAAGTCATTTTAGTTCAAGAAAGTTTTGCCATCATCATGAAGACAACTTCCAAAGTATTATTCCTGGATACAGATAAATAATGATCATGATTTGTGGCAATAAATACAAAAAACACCTGTTTGCTGCTTTCAACTAGGCCCTTGAGGTCAAAGTCATTACCTCGGAGCACAGGATTGTTTTGTGATAACCAAAAAGTGGGGATACAAATTCATCTATTTTGTCTGCATTTTATGATTCCTATGATGGCAACACAGACAGTAGTTTTAATCTAAAAACTAAGATAGACAAAGCCAGAAGCACTTGTTTCTGTTAATTATTCTAGTAGAGGTCCTAGTAGGTCCACTTGGTTCCTTTTAACAGACCCGTCAGGGTTCTGGTTGTGGTCAAGACCAAAAAGCACCTTATTGAGTTGGCGTAAATTTTGTATATAGCGCTCCTGTGTTTCAGAAGTTGCCACTTTGTGTCACTCTCAGCAATGTGTAAATAAAAGGTTTTCTGTTTTTTTTTCTGATGCAAGGCCTACAGCCAAAATGTCCGGACAACAAAATGGTAAATTAGTACATATAAAAATAAATCAATAATAAGCTAATTGTATGTCGCACTCTTGGCTTATGATTCTCGGTTAGAAGAAAAATAAATAACTAGAACATAAATAGAAATATGTATATTTCATCCTTCAATAAATAAAAAACACATACAAAAAAACCAAAGGTTCCTCTTTCATTTCCGCTCTACCAAACAAGGCAGGGTATAGCCAAAATCAATGTCTGTATTTTAGCACAAAATGAATGTGATATTTCACTCACTAATTTCTGTTATACAAAGCAGACATTTGGTTATGAGAATGGGAAATGTCCTGCTTCAAAATAAATTCTAGATGAAAACAACTCCAGAGAAGAGACAGCACAGTGAAGATGGTGGAACTCAGAAAAAACGAGTTTCACTTTGAGGAAAACAAAAATGGATTCCAAACCAACCGGGAAAGAGTTTTTCCTAATCAGTATTGTTGTCAAACCAAAAAGGGGTTGCTAACAATTATTGAATAAGAGACCTATTCCATGCTAATAGATCAGTGTGTGCACCACAGAAGACATTGTAAAAAACAGTTGTCCAAATTAAGTGACATGCGGCCTTTGGAAACTATGGCAAGTCTTACGAAGCTTGCGTCTACCTTTAAGCCTGGAGTGTTTTTAGATAATGTTCTCCGACACAAATTTGTGTGCAGACTGACAAAAATACATTGAAACCTAGAATATGAATGGTCTGCGTATGGCATAGATTTAGAATTAGCAGCAGTCAATGAGTGGAACTGCTGGCTGGGCAGAAACATGGTCCACACACGCATGCAAACACAAATGACAATGACTATTTCAGATGGCACAAATGCTTGACCCCTCTGAACATACTGAACGTGCGCTCTTGCTAGAGCCTCATCAAACTTGTCAGCCATGGTTGTTTTGAGGCCAAACTTAAGGGATCAGCTTTCCCTCATTGTTTCCTGCTATAGCGCCCCTAGCAGCAACACTCAGACTGCAGCTTGCGCTGCGTCATCATTTTCAAGGTGTAATACAACGTTCATTTAAAAAAAGGTGGAATGCTGACCATGTAAAAAGAAAAGGGCACGTTGGCAAGGCCTGTGGTTCTCAATTGTCACGAGAAGAAGGACAGTAAGCCAACCATGAGGACCGAAATGGAAGAAGAACCAAAGACCCAGCTGGAACAGGTCGGGTCTTCTGATAAAAGATTGGCTCTTGCAAAATATGTATTCATAAGAAGAACTCCTGCATGCTGCTTTAATATTTATCTATCCATGCTTTTTTGGTCTGTCAATACCTGATGAAGGTCGGACGGTCCAAAATGTTGTAATTAAATAAATATTTCAGCTACAAGTAAGTTCTTCTAATTGTTTTCCACATTATGACAAAATATGAATTAACAAATATTTTGTATTTAATCCTTTTTGAGTTTGGCAAGCACTTCTTCCTGGAAATATCAAGCCTTTCACTCTTTATCCAATACTGACAGTGCTTACATCCTTCTGCCTACTCAGTATTTGTATTTTGTCAAGTTTACTGCCAGCTGTTGAGATGGAGGCACGTAGGTACTGTTACAAAGTGTCCTTGGAATACAAGAAGAATTTTGGGGAAAATATCTCAAAGATACTACTTGGGTGCTTTAAGACTTGCTAGATCCTCATTATGCATATACATTTACTAAATTGCTGTTTCAGCTTATTAATCTAAAAATAATGTCTACCACAAACCAGCAGACAAAAAAAATCTTGTTGCATCACAATGATTAACGCCTTATCGGAAATAATGACAATTGATTCCCCTACAGATGGACTGATGTGTATAAAGCATTGCAAAAGCGGCTATCTGGTTGATATCACCAGCAATGAGCGAGGAGACAGAAGAAAGAGAAACCAAGAGATTAGAACCAGAGACACTCAAAGCAGGTAATCCCGATCTACAACTTGCTGCCCTATTTTCATACGTTATTTCTACATTGATACTTCTCTCTTCATGAATTTCTTAAACTTGAACATGCAATTAAGAATTTTAAATAAAAACAAACTATGAAACAAATGAAAAACTAAATATTATCCATGATGGGATATATACATTTCCCAATATCTGGGAAAACCTGCATGTTTCTCTTGTGGTTACTTGTATACTG
Source organism: Anarhichas minor (assembly GCF_050575085.1). Taxonomy (NCBI): domain Eukaryota; kingdom Metazoa; phylum Chordata; class Actinopteri; order Perciformes; family Anarhichadidae; genus Anarhichas; species Anarhichas minor. The sequence continues at coordinate 24,345,748 of NW_027466473.1, read as the reverse complement.
TGACAATCCCTAATCCCAGGACATTACTTGTACATTTACAGCATTGTTTTGTATTTTTCAGGTTGATGGAAAACTACACTTACAACAGCTTCACATTACAACTAGAGGGGTTAAATGTCTCAAAGGAATCTACATACCCTGTGTTTCTTTTTCTGTTTTTCTCCTACTTGTTTATAATTGTTGCAAATGTGGGCATTGCTGTTCTGGTTTTCATGGACAAAAACCTTCACCAGCCCATGTATCTTCTCTTTTGGAACCTGTCAGTTAACGACATACTTGGAAATTCTATCCTGTTACCCCGTTTGCTTATAGACATGTTGAAACCTCCCTCTGAGCTCTTCATCAGTTATTATGAATGTGTGGTCCAAGCTTTCACCACACACATGTTCAGTACCACTGCTCACACTGTGCTCATGATTATGGCCTTTGACAGATATGTGGCCATCAGTAATCCCTTGCGTTATGCAACTATAATGACCAAACAAATGCTGATCAAGCTGACAGTTTGTGCCTGGGGAATGGCACTTGTTTTGGTCGGGATTCTGCTTGGTCTTACCCTCCGGCTGAACCGATGTAGGACTCTGATAAGAAGCCCTTATTGTGACAACGCCTCACTGTTTAAACTCTCCTGTGAGAGTGTGTTGATTAATAATGTCTATGGCCTCACTTTCACTGTAGTCCTGTTCACAGGTTCTATAGGCAGCATGGTGATCACTTATACAAAGATTACAGTAGTCTGTCTCACCAGTAATAGCAAGTCTCTGAACAGTAAAGCCTTGAAGACCTGCAGCACTCATCTGGTTGTGTATATTATTATGTTGTTGAGTGGAATGTTTATCATTATTCTGCATCGCTTCCCGCAGTACTCCGACTACAGAAAACTCACTGCTATTTTGTATCATATCATCCCTGGCAGCCTTAACCCAATCATTTATGGCTTGCAGTCCAAAGAGATGTGTAAATTTGTGTCTAAGTTATTTCAGTCTAAGAAGGTTTTGCCATCATAATAACAACGATTTCACAAGCTCACAGGAGTTTTCAGCTCATGGGGCCCCACATTGATTCTTTGTGGGCTTTCCTACAGAAAACCTACCAACTGTAATGACAGGAGGGGATAATTGCAACTGCAAATTCATATAAAATGTGTAGATGTCTGGCTTTAATGCTGGATTCTCCTACCTGGAAACCTACATGATAGTTTATGTGTAAAAACACGAATCACAAATTGTTATCCACCTAAAAAGATTCAAAGATGGATATGTTAGACTAAGTTGTAAGGTCCATTTATGGTTATGTAGTGATGTGGTTTATTTACTGACATTCTAACAGGCAACATATCAGACTTTGTCAGGGGCATAACAATAAAGTCCTTGACTTACTTCCATTATTGTGGTCTTTTTACAGTCCACCAAAACAGACAAGATACATTAATAAAGGTGTGTGGATGACGTAAAAGTCACATAAGAATTCCGATATTGCTGTTCAGACTGTATCAGATTCAAGATGACATACAAAAGTGGCCCAATCAGAATTGAAAAGACCAGATTCCATGTGATTTGTGCGATTCACAAGTGATTCAAAGGACATCTGAGTCACATATGCACAAAAATTGGAGTTGGGACAATTCTCCCTGCAATCTGAACGTAGCCAAAGATCTCCTGGTGACTTACTCTATGTCAAAAATCTCCTTGCACTGTGTCACACCCTTCTAATTCTTAATGATTGATTTAACCAGATTACAATGGAAGTTCTGTAACTTTTGTGCACTTGTGTATTTCAATCATCTTTTTGCCCAACTGCTTTGGGTGTTCCTTTGTCTTCATGTTATAGGATTTGTCATGATGACATACCAAAAGTTGGACCTTCCAGATTATATCTTTAGATCAATTTGTAGAGATCCGTTTTCACTTTGAAATTAAATAGATTATATTTGTTGATTAAATAAATTTTGATTTAATGTTGTCCAACAAAAACATACATTAGATATTTCTGATTGCTGACCATTTCATATGCCAGATAACAGTCTGGTGTGATGTTTAGTGGATGATGTCTTTTCTTACTTCAATCATAATGTGTACTTTTGCATTTCTGTTGATTTTTAGCATTGTTTTGCATGGAATCCAGGAAACTAAGAACAACTTTGTGAAGGTTACTGAAAATGAACGTAAAAAAAACAAGTGATAGAACAGGTTACACACATTTTACTCCTTGTCTCAGTGTTACAAGTTATATATTATCAGCTGCTGCCCGCTGTCGGAAGCTAGCAGGCTAAGAAGCAGACTGACAGGAGCTCACAGGACAATCTCTGGAACAACCTGGCATGGTGGTAATAATGCCCTTTTGAAGCCTAGTAGTTGGGCCAGTTGGGTTCCCAGGAACAGGTTATGAGCAGGCTCAGGACAGGCTGGCTGCTGAATCACAAATCAAATCCTCATGGACTGGCAGGTACGTTGGCTACGAGTAAGCAAGCGTGGAGGCTTGGAAGCAGGTGGAGAGTCAATTGGGCTGGTAAGCAAGAAACAGTCGAGCTGTGTTGTGTTTTTCTAACTGCATGCTGAAGTGAATCTGCAAAGCGAAATAATGCAAATATGCACTTCTCTTACCTTAACATCAGTGGTAGGAGATTATTTTTAAAAAATCATTAAAAGAAAAGGGTTCATCCTTCATTGTTTTCACAAAAAACAAACCAAAACGGAGCGGGCATTGTTTAACCTTCAAAAGGCTAACGTAATGACAGTCTTGTGACGAGGCTTCTGACTGTAGTATAAAAGTAAATGAAAAATTCCAGTAAAAGGAGTCACAAACATTGACTATCATGTCTACTTAAAATGTATAGGTTAAATACAACGTTTATCAGAAGAATTTGGTTGTAACTAGCTACATTATACAAAGTCAGTAATATTAGCTGCTAACTTTGACTTCACAAGTCTAACATTAAGCTACATTATACAAGGTCAGTAATATTAGCTGCTAACTTTGACTTCACAAGTCTAACATTAAGCTACATTATACAATGTCAGTAACATTAGCTGCTAACTTTGACTCAACAAGTCTAACATTAAGCTACATTATACAATGTCAGTAATATTAGCTGCTAACTTCCGAAATCAGATAAATGTCAGGAACATTTGATCATCACAAGACTAACATTAAGCCACATAACCTTCACTGCTATCAATCATACGGTCAACATTTACCTTCATTATGTTTAAAATAACGTTAGCTGCTAACTTTGACTTCACAAGTCTAACATTAAGCTACGTTATACAATGTCAGTAACATTAGCTGCTAACTTTGACTCAACAAGTCTAACATTAAGCTACGTTATACAATGTCAGTAACATTAGCTGCTAACTTTGACTTCACAAGTCTAACATTAAGCTACATTATACAATGTCAGTAGTATTAGCTGCTAACTTTGACTCAACAAGTCTAACATTAAGCTACGTTATACAATGTCAGTAACATTAGCTGCTAACTTTGACTTCACAAGTCTAACATTAAGCTACATTATATAATGTCAGTAACATTAGCTGCTAACTTTGACTTCACAAGTCTAACATTAAGCTACGTTATACAATGTCAGTAACATTAGCTGCTAACTTTGACTCAACAAGTCTAACAACTGTGTGAAATCAACGGACGCGCCGGCGCGTCATTCGGCGCTCACTCATGTTTCTCTTAATATCTCCATGATAATACAGCACAGAAAAATTCTTCGAATGTTGTCGGAATCTGTAGAGTTCCACTTCCGTGTCCATATTCTCACGAGATTGTACGTGACTCACACAGCGAGCTGCGATAGGACAAATAGAGAGGCAGATCACGTTCGTCGAGCTCTGTGATTCGTGGATTCGTGTGTCCGTCAACATTTTGTGTGAAACTAATCAATGGACACTCAGGAAATCACTAAGGACCTACCCACCACTTTACGTATAACACAGTCGAAAGCCGTGAACTCAGAGAGGAGAAAGAGAATGGCGGAAAGAAAGTTTACTGTTAGTGAAGTACTTTCAGTGGTTTGGGCACAGCAGTGAGGATGACGGAGGAGCTTCAGATCCTGATGGATTTGATTCCTATGATGAGGAGCAGTACCAGGATAATATGGATCCATTTGAAGATGGGTAAGTTCATTTACAAAAACGTTGTTTAGCGTGTGTAGCTCATTAGCTCGTTTGCTAAATGTGACCGTAAGCCATTTTTACTTTGTGGATAACATTAGCTAAATGTGACCATCAGTCATTTTTCTTTTGACTCTGTTACTTTCTTTGCTGAAGTATTTCTTTGTTGCTGTAACATACAAATTTCCCCCTGGGGATGAATAAAGTATATATCTATCTATCTTGTGTGTGTGGGGGGGGGGGAGGAGAGGAGGGAGGGAGGAGGGAGGGGGATGGGGATGTGGAGGAAGAAAGGAGAAAGGGAGTGAGAACATTCTTTCCATGAACTTAGTAGTAATGACTGTTCAATATATTTTTTACAGAGAGGATTCACAGCTGCCAGGGTGCAGTGAACAACATGCAGCATCTCTGCAGCAGCCACCATGTCCTTCTCTGCCTGCCACCGGGTCACCACAGCTATCACCACCAGCCCGGCCAGCAAAGAGGTCCCGTGCCACCCTGGCTCAACAACGTCCACCACAGCCATCACCACCAGCCCGGCCAGCAAAGAGGTCCCGTGCTACCCGAGCTCCGCCACCAGCACCCCATGCACCAGCGCCCCCATCTCCGCTGTCTTGGAAGACAGACAAAGAACCGGACACTGCTCCCCCTGTCTCCAGATTTCAACCAGCTTGGACACCAGGGCCACAGCTCAGCTCCACCTCCACATACACACCCCTCGACCTCTTCAAACTTTTCTTCTCTGTGCAAACAGTACAAACACTGTGTAAAAACACAAACAAGCAGGCTGCTAAACAGATATCACAGGGAAAGAAGTACAAATGGACTGACTTGGACGTAGGGTATTTTTACAAGTACATTGGGTTGCTTCTGTACATGGCCCTACTAAAACTAGACAGTATTGTGGATTACTGGAGGCAGAATCACTATTTTTCTGTGTCTACGCCATCACAGATCATGCCACGGGAGAGATACAGAACAATATCTTGGAACCTTCATCTTAGCGACCCTGACGAGGATGTCCATAATGACAGGAAAAAGGGCACAGCCGACCATGACAAACTTTTCCGACTGAAACCCCTGATGGACACCATCAAGAATGCCTGTAAGGCATTCTATCATCCCCACATACACCTGGCTGTGGATGAAAGAATGGTTGCCTCCAAGGCTAAAACTGGGATGACCCAGTACATGAAGGACAAACCCACAAAGTGGGGATTCAAGCTGTTTGTCTTGGCTGACTCGAGGAATGGCTACACGGTGGACTTTTCAATTTACACCGGCAAAAGCAACATCCCCTCCGGACATGGCCTGTCCTACGATGTTGTGATGTCCCTTGTGAAAGCAGGTTACCTTGGCACAGGCTACCACATTTACATGGATAATTTCTACACTAGCCCCAAGCTCTTCAGGGCTCTCCATGCGTGCAGATTTGCTGCCTGTGGGACTTACAGGGAGTACCGCAAGGAGTGCCCTCGGACAGATGTGAACGCCCTCACAAAGAAGTCAGAGAGAGGCTCCATAAGATGGATCCGGGATGACCCCATCGTCTTTGTGAAATGGATGGACACGAGGGAAGTATCGGTCTGCTCCACAATTCACGCAGCATACTCTGGCAAAACTGTGCTGAGGGTGAAACACCAAGATGGCTCCTGGTCAAGGGTACCAGTCCCCTGTCCCACACCAGTTGCAGAGTACAATCAACACATGGGTGGAGTTGATCAATCAGACCAGCTCATTCAGTATTACTCTGCACAACATAAAACCATGCGCTGGTACAGAACCCTATTTTATCATTTTCTGGACATTGCCACCACCAACAGCTACATTCTACACAAGGAACTCTGTCTGGCCCAGCAAACAAAACCCATGACACGCAGAGCTTTCATGGAGGAGCTGAGTGCTGCACTCAGTGGCAAGCCTCTCTGCACAGCTCCTGCCCGGGCACCTGCAGGTCATATTCCTGTGCCTATCGCTGATGTCGAAAGTGCAGCAGGCCCCAGAGTGAAAGCCACCATGGGTTGCAGGAAGTGTGAACATTGCCAAAGCAAAGGCCAGCGAAAGGACACACCGTGGAAATGCAAGGAGTGTGATGTTGCCCTCTGCGTGCAGCTGGACAGAAACTATTTCGCAGCATGGCATGAGAGTTGAAGAAACTGAAACTATATTGTAAATAGTGTGTTTTTTCTGTTTTGCTTTTATATTTAGTAAATATTTGGTTCAGTGGACAGAAACTGTTTCGGAGCATGGCATGAGAGTTGAAATATTGTAAATGGTGTGTTTTTTCTGTTTTGCCAAAGTAAATATTTGGTTTGAAAACAAAAACTGTTGTAATGTTCATTTTTCATTTGCACACATCCCATGAAGCTTGATCTGTAGTATGAAGTCATTACTCAGTCCCATTTTATCTCAGTCCCTCTAACATGTGGTGAAAGTGGAGTGACTGACAACACTTCTACTCAAAAAACTGTTCATCCACATGAGTGGATGAATTGTTTTCACAAGAGATTTGAAGAATTTCAAAAATCGGACTTCAAATTTTCAGCTTTAGGGCCAAATTATCACTTTACACAGTGCCTTAGGACAATTGGTGCCTCATATAGAGAGCTGAGATTGTTCTGTACATTTTGATATAAGACAGGGGTATGTATCATATGCAAGTGCCTTTTAAAAGGTGAATTTAAGAAAAAAATAAAAAATCGAGAAAATGCCCTTGATCCCAATAAGCTACGTTATACAATGTCAGTAATATTAGCTGCTAACTTTGACTTCACAAGTCTAACATTAAGCTACGTTATACAATGTCAGTAACATTAGCTGCTAACTTTGACTTCACAAGTCTAACATTAAGCTACGTTATACAATGTCAGTAACATTAGCTGCTAACTTTGACTTCACAAGTCTAACATTAAGCTACGTTATACAATGTCAGTAACATTAGCTGCTAACTTTGACTTCACAAGTCTAACATTAAGCTATGTTATACAATGTCAGTAACATTAGCTGCAAACTTTGACTTCACAAGTCTAACATTAAGCTACGTTATACAATGTCAGTAACATTAGCTGCTAACTTTGACTCAACAAGTCTAACATTAAGCTACATTATACAATGTCAGCAACATTAGCTGCTTACTTTGACTTCACAAGTCTAACATTAAGCTACTGTGGTATATTTTCAGGTCTTGCACAGTACAGCGAAGACCCCAAGTGTAGTTGTCTTAGATGAAAACCAGATGTGCAGGAGACCAGGGGCAGAAGGGTGGATGTGTAGAATGAGGAGGCCACATACATTCTCTTACGTTCCGCCCAGATGTAAACATAACATGTACCCTATATAAAGATGAAGCGAGAGCCCTAGAAGGAGGGACTTTCAGATTCGACTTGAGACCTCCGGACGATCTAGACGTCCGTAATGGCATGTGTTGCTTGTTTGTAATAAACTTTATTATACCAGCAAGAACAGTGTCCACGGAGCATCCTTCCTCATCACTTCAACAGAACTGTCGCATGAAAGATACGACACTACGTTATACAATGTCAGTAACATTAGCTGCTAACTTTGACTCAACAAGTCTAACATTAAGCTACATTATACAATGTCAGTAATATTAGCTGCTAACTTCCGAAATCAGATGTCAGGAACATTTGATCATCACAAGACTAACATTAAGCCACATAACCTTCACTGCTATCAATCATACGGTCAACATTTACCTTCATTATGTTTAAAATAACGTTAGCTGCTAACTTTGACTTCACAAGTCTAACATTAAGCTACGTTATACAATGTCAGTAACATTAGCTGCTAACTTTGACTTCACAAGTCTAACATTAAGCTACGTTATACAATGTCAGTAACATTAGCTGCTAACTTTGACTCAACAAGTCTAACATTAAGCTACATTATACAATGTCAGTAACATTAGCTGCTAACTTTGACTTCACAAGTCGAACATTAAGCTACATTATACAATGTCAGTAACATTAGCTGCTAACTTTGACTTCACAAGTCTAACATTAAGCTACGTTATACAATGTCAGTAACATTAGCTGCTAACTTTGACTTCACAAGTCTAACATTAAGCTACATTATACAATGTCAGTAACATTAGCTGCTAACTTTGACTTCACAAGTCTAACAAGCTACATTATACAATGTCAGTAACATTAGCTGCTAACTTTGACTTCATAAGTCTAACATTAAGCTACATTATACAATGTCAGTAACATTAGCTGCTAACTTTGACTTCACAAGTCTAACATTAAGCTACGTTATACAATGTCAGTAACATTAGCTGCTAACTTTGACTTCACAAGTCTAACATTAAGCTACATTATACAATGTCAGTAATATTAGCTGCTAACTTTGACTTCACAAGTCTAACATTAAGCTACATTATACAATGTCAGTAACATTAGCTGCTAACTTTGACTTCACAAGTCTAACATTAAGCTACGTTATACAATGTCAGTAACATTAGCTGCTAACTTTGACTTCACAAGTCTAACATTAAGCTACATTATACAATGTCAGTAACATTAGCTGCTAACTTTGACTTCACAAGTCTAACATTAAGCTACGTTATACAATGTCAGTAACATTAGCTGCTAACTTTGACTCAACAAGTCTAACATTAAGCTACATTATACAATGTCAGTAATATTAGCTGCTAACTTCCGAAATCAGATAAATGTCAGGAACATTTGATCATCACAAGACTAACATTAAGCCACATAACCTTCACTGCTATCAATCATACGGGCAACATTTACCTTCATTATGTTTAAAATAACGTTAGCTGCTAACTTTGATACAAGACTAAAATCGAGCAATATAGTAGTAACATTAATAACAGTAACATCAGTAATGACAATGGCAATTACATTAGCAGCTCACATTGGCCAGCACTAGGCTAACATTGTTAGTGTCAGAAACATCAGCTGCTGACTTAGGATATGACAACGCTAACATTAAGCTACATTACCACAATGTCAGCAGCTGCTCACCATGTCAGGAAAAGTACCTGCTAACTATCACAGGGAATAAATTAATCTACAAAGTGTGGTGTCAGTAACAGTAGCTGCTAACTTTGACCATCACAAATCTAATGCAAGGATCGTAAAATAAATGCCAGTATTCGCTTGGAACTACCTAGTTAGCTTTGTCTATAGAATTAAGCTACTTCATACAATAAGTAACAATAACTGTTAATTTTGGTCATTGTAGGCTAACGTTAAGCATAATTATACGATGCAAGACGCACCATCTCCTAACTACAACCATAACAAATCAAGGGTCACTTACATTAGCTGCAGACGTATAACGTCACATCTGTTGGCTGTAGACTGCGGAATCATTTGCGTTTTCTCGCATATCTTGTGCTAGACGCCCTGGAATGAGGGGGGGGGGGGGGTGTCTTCAGATACCAGACCGCCGTCTTGTCTGGATTCAAAACTAACATCCGATGGCGCTCAGTGAATTTCCCCGAGCTGTGTTCACTGTATATAGCAAGCCACTCGTCAGCTGGATTACTGCTGCACTATGAACCCAAAATAACCAGATTTTGCTGTGATTTGATTGCATTTAACAGATAAGGACGCCTAAATAACTACTTAATGATGGAAGCTCGTTTTGTCAGGTCTGTCGTCCAGACTAAAAGCAATTGACTTTTAAAATTGTAGTTTGTTTTGTGAATGGAGTTCTGATCGATCAGTGTCAGGCTATGCTAACATTGTAGCTGCTCCATCAACACTCAACACAATGTATTCAAGGCATACATTTGGCAGCAACATTAGTTGAGCTACGCAAACTACACGTATGTGCGTAGCTCAACCATTTGTCGCACTAGCAATAAGTGTGCAAGAGAGTTTTTCTGCCATTAGCATGAAACTCTTTCACAGCTGTTGGCCGTTGCGCTGCCTGCCTGTTTTTCACGTAGTTTGTTTTGCGAAGACCCGCCCTACTCTACATCTGATTGGCTTGTACTCTTGCACTCTTTGCAGAGTTTGTTAATTTTATTGCTGATGAACAAGATTGGTGGACTGTTGGTAGGTTTAACATTTTGTCAACTCAGGATAGCAGCCTTCTTGTATCGTGCTTTCATATCTAAGCTAGTTACGATGTCCAGTTTTTTTTTAAAGTTGCTATGCACATTGCTTACATGGATGAAATAGAATAAAATACTATAGAATCACCACAGCGATTAACAAGAACATTTTAAACAATAGCACTTCATGTCAAAAAGGCTTGCCGATCCCTGTTTAGAGTGTAATTAGCAGAATATATTCTTCACATCATAATTTTCTCTACTTTCTCACCTACCTGTAGTGTCGTGGTAGATCTGGTAGATAACTGTCACAACCGTGTTACCGTGGAACCGCATGGCACCGTTTACCCTCTGGTTTGGGGCATCTACAGGCATCCATAAATACAAGTAAAAGACTGAGCAGTCACATCTTATTTTCACGTTATTCAATGCTTAACCTTTTTGCACATATAGTAACTCGGGATGCCCCAATTGACAGGCCGATATTCAGAAAAAATACGTGATCAGTAGTTGCACACGTGGTTGTTCAGGCGCACGAAGTGCTACTAAAACAAAATGAAGTTGAACTTTTACGAAGTGTGTGAGACAAATGTAACGTATGCCATCTGCAGGTTTCATCAACATACTGCATTCATGAAAAAGACAATATTATTGATGGTAATTACGTCAAATTTAACGAATAATACAGTTAACAGGAACCACAGTTTGAGGATTTGTCGCCCGAGAAGGAAATCTTCAGTCTCCCTTAACAATGACTCTGTTTTGTGAGTTCTTGAGTTAGAGGAAACTTAAGTTTGCGTTGCGCTGTCAACGACAAATTTCTAATTATTTGTGTAAATTCGGCAAACATAAGGACACATTAAGTTAGGTAATTTCTTTCTTTGGGAAAAACTATTAAGTCAAAAGTTTGTTCGGCCGCATCCTCACTTCCTTAAAGACTATTTGTTTTAAATAACTTTATAAATCACTGAATTTCCCTACAATTTCTAATAGGCCCTCTGAGACAGCTAGCATAGTTTACGCTACATGACTTTAGCAATGACTGTCCACATTTTCATAGCCACATTGGCAGCTACTGAACAAGCTAACAGAGAACTAAAACATGATTGTAATAACGTTACCTCACTTTAACCAACAAACAGCTCATATACTTTAACATACAGAGGTAGCTTTAGCTTTAGCCCATAGCTAACAACACCAAACACACTACTAATACATAGTATTGGGGAGCTATATCGTTGCTAACATCGCCCTGCTAATTGTGATAAGCATCTCATCTTTGACAAAGTACATCAGTTTGGTGATGTTACAGTATTAAACACACACACGTATTCTCAACCAGGTGGTTTTACTTACTGTTGACCGAAGTTATGGACGCATTTGCGTTGATTGTCTGCTGACATCGACTGTTTCCACATCGCTAGCTGTGTCTGCTTTAGGTCTGCATTAGGAATCCCACTTCTCTTCTTGTCAAGATCCGCCCTCTGGAGCAATCAAGCGCTATGATTGGCCAGGTAGATGCTCTGACTAATAGGCCATCCCAACCCTAACTACTCAAGGTTAATGGCTGATCTTAACCAATCGTCTCTGCCTCAACCAGCCACTCGGGGCCATGAAGAGCAGTGGGATTCATAATTAGAAGTCACCGTGCTGCTAGCAAAACCAGTTCAAACTGGTTCTGTCATTTGCAGGGCCGAGAATGTTCGATTTGTTCGTGTTGTGTCAACTTTTATCTCGACCAATCTTTAACGTTTTAAAACCACAGACTGTATATAACAAGAGGACGTAGCCATCATGACGTCACCCGTTGGTTTGTAGACTGATGTTTTGAAGCTTTGAGTTCGACGATTTTACCGTCACCATCTTAGATTACGGCCGTCGCCATGTTGTTTTTTCTGCAACCAATAAACAGAGGAGTGACGTAGAGACGCCGTATACGTCTCTGGTAGAGACCTGTCAATCACAGTGTAGCCCCGCCCTAAAGCATCCCCTGCTTTATGGTCTGTTTGACTCTAAATGGACCATAATGTACTAAATGAACATCATGCTGTATTGAAGAAGACTTGAAACTAGAGATTGAGACCATAAACTCATGTTTACAATGTTTACTGAGGTAATAAATCAAGAGAGAAGTAGAGTCATTTTCTCATAGACTTCTATACAACCAGAGGAGTCGCCCCCTGGTGGACAGTAGAGAGAATGCAGCTTTAAGACACTTCAGTATCGACTTTACCCGCCAGAACTGGATGTTGCCGCCTGTTTAAAACACAATTTAATTCAAGGAAAAAATTTGATTTAATTTGGTATGAATTTAATGAACACAAATAAAATGATATTTATTGTATTTCAGAAAAACTACATTTTAGATATATATATAAACTGTAACAAGGGCTGTTGGTGTGATGTAATAGTTTGTGAGTCCTCACTTCATAACAAAATTCCCCCTGAGAATCAAACTGACTATATTAAACTGCAATCGAGGAGGAGAATTTTGTTGGGTGTTAACTACCAACAGAGACACAAGACAGAAAAGCCTAAATTTGGATGAACCAGAAGACTCCCAGCAGGTATTACTGAACAATAGTCAGTCTTTCTTTAACATGAACAATTATCTAAATTCTATGCATTCATCTTTACCTTTATTTTTTATTTTTGTTGTTTTAATCGTTTGTTTATATTTCTTGTGGCTAGTTGTAAAGTGTAACTGTCATTTCAATGACCCACGAACTTTGTTATTGCAGGTTGATGGAAAACTACACATTCAACAGCTTCACGCTCCAGCTGGAGGGTTTAAATGTCTCAAAGGAATCCGTCTACCCTGTCTTTCTCTTCCTCTTTTTCTCCTACATTTTTATAATGCTTATGAACGTTGGCATTGCATATCTGGTTTTCATTGACAAAAGCCTTCACCAGCCCATGTATCTCCTTTTCTGCAACCTGCCTTTTAACGACATACTTGGAAATTCTATCCTGGTGCCTCGTTTGCTTATAGACATGTTGAAACCTCGTTCTGAGCTCTTCATCAGTTATTACGAATGTGTGGTCCAAGCTTTCACCACACACATGTTTGGTGCCACTGCTCACACAGTGCTCATGATTATGGCCTTTGACAGATATGTGGCCATCAGTAATCCCTTGCGATATAATACGATAATGACCAACAGAATGGTGATGAAGCTGACAGTTTGTGCCTGGGGAGTGGCACTTGTTTTGGTCGGGATTCTACTCGGTCTGACCATACGACTGAACAGATGCAGGACTATGATCACAAATCCTTACTGTGACAACGCCTCACTGTTTAAACTCTCCTGTGAGAGTGTGTTGATTAATAATGTCTATGGCCTCACTTTCACTGTAGTCCTGTTCACAGGTTCTATAGGCAGCATGGTGATCACTTATACAAAGATTACAGTAGTCTGTCTCACCAGTAATAGCAAGTCTCTGAACAGTAAAGCCTTGAAGACCTGCAGCACTCACTTGGTTGTGTATCTGATTATGTTGATCAGTGGGTTTATTGTCATTATTCTGCATCGCTTCCCTCAGTACTCGGACTACAGGAAGCTTTCTGCCATTCTGTTTCATATCATCCCCGGCAGCCTTAACCCCGTTATTTATGGCGTGCAGTCTGCAGAAATCTGCAAATCCTTGTCAAAATTACTCCGATCCAAACCAGTTATGCCATTATTCTGAGTGTTTAAAGTTGATGACGAAACATTTACAGGTTGAGAAAAAAACATCAAATTTAACCTAAACTTCCTAAATGTATTTGTGTTTTAAGTTCTATGTATATGTTTACAAAAAATGATGAAATTAAATTGTCTTTGGAATAATGCACCCAGCAATTATCTACACCTGCTTGTCTTTTCCAGGTTCACGGGGCTGGAGCTCACTCCAGGCCACTTTATCTATAAAATATGTTATGAACACAAGTATAAGGTGTGTGTGTGTGTGTATATATACACCATATACTGTATATACCAGTGACCAACAATAAAAGCAGAAATAAAATGTCCATGTACGAGTCACGTATCTGTAAGTTGGAGAAAAAAAAATAGATAATGGACTGGATGATACAGTATAAAGATTTCTTGGTACTGTATATACAGTGTTTACATAGCGAGAGGCGTCCTTTAATGTAGTGTAGCACTTGTCCACTGTGTTATTTTCCCTGGCGGGGTTCTTAATGTACTGTCTGTATCTTGGTAGTTCTTTGCTGAGGTTTGTTCTGTTTAGGTCCCCGAGGAACAATGAATAGGAAGTCTGGATGTTTGTGCTCCACGATAGTGATCTTGTCAGCTCTGTAAGATCTCACTAACACAAGCCTGAGGATGTAAACACCAACCAAAAAAAACAAGGAAAACTACCGCGGTGAATTAAAAGAGTTTGCAGATTCGTTTTAAGTAGGTTGTGTTTGGACCGCATGAGGCTGCCATTCACGGCATCTTGAATCTTCAAATAAGCTCATACAGAAAACTCACTAGCCAGTTGACAGAAAGTTCTTCTAAGTCTAGCCAAATGCAAATGATTAACACAAATGGTTGATATATATGTGGAAGAAAAGACACAGAATTCTGATATCACAGAGGAGCAGGGCTGAGTGTTCATTTTGAGTAGTAGTCAGACAAATGTTTTCTGTAAAAAAAGGAAAAGGTTGGTGGAATAAGCTTACATTTTGTACTTTCACTGCAAACTGGGTGAGACTTGAGACTTATTTACAATGAAAATACAGCAATTTGGGTTTCAACAAAAGTCCCTTTTTGACCAAAAAGTACCACTATGGAACTAGATGAGTTAAATTAGAAACTAAAATTTATTTTGACACGTTCTTGAACCAGGACGATAAGTTAAATGATGAAAACGTTTTATGTGAAAAGAACAAGCCAGAATCAGCAGCAAAAGTAACATTGAAAACAAAGATGAAGATGCAGTGACCAAGTCGTTAATGTTGGTTGGGAACAACAGAGTTCTGAGGTGGGAGCCCTGTGGGACACCAAAAGTAACTTGCGCCATACGAGAGGCCGATCCATTAAAATTTACAAATTATTTCCACTTAGTGATAGAATTTCGGAGTCATTCTTATGACTCTTATTGCAGATATAATGTAATTACTATGATAATAGGTGATTATAAGCTTTTGTTTAATCTAAAACAATATGCAAAGGGTATTTATTGTTGTTTGAGGCAGTTTGAATGAACACAATGCTTGATAAGGCTTAGGAAAAGATCACGGTTTGGGTCAAAATAACTACTTTTGATATGTAACTGGCATTAGTAAAGTCTGGAAGTTACGCAACAAAACTATGTAAAATAAGTCAATGTTGACTTTGTCTCACACAGAACACAAACAGCCGTCTCCTGGGTATCAGACGTCGAGGGGCACTGTGCAAGCACCAGTATTTATTACATAGAACAACAAACCTTTTTCAAATATATTGACAAAAAAACGAGGGCAATCAAGGAGAAACCAGATTGGAGATACCAAAAAAAACACTTATTAACTACCAGGGATAAGGACAGGGTAGTAAACAAAGCTTTCCGACGGCTCCTGCTTTCCTTCTTATCCAGCGGTTACTGAGCTGTTGTGTGCCTTGGTTCCCTTCAGATCTGGGTGAGCTGGCAGTGTCGGTAATCCTGATTGATAACTCTTCCCCCTCTGCTGGAGGTCAGGCAATAGTTGTGAGGAGGGACACCACAATACCCATTCGGTTTTCTACTCATAAATAAATTGTAAAGACATAATTGGAGACGTCGTCGTTTTCTTTTTTACAAGCTGGTTCTTTGCAATTCTTATTGAATGGTGTAGTTTGTTCTTTTTAACCACTACTATACGACTACAACTAGTCATTGTTATCCTAGGAATGTTCGTTGTTCAATGTTCTAGACATCACCAAGAGAGTTGGTAAAAATGTTATGAGTCTTTGTGCTCCAACATGATGAGAAGATGACAAAAAACACGGCGTGTTTGTGATGAGGTTCCACCAAACAAGCTTGTTGACAGCTTCCAATAGTCCCATGAAGATGACATAACGTTTGGTTACGTAATGATCAAGGTCTTCCCAGAGGAAATAATGCCCATGAATCAGACTCATGCGAGTAGATTCTTTAGAAGGCTTGAAGACTGATAAGAGAAAGGTTCTTATTGACTTAACCTTTACTTCGACGGATTTCTTCATGCAACTCAGTGCAGCTGGTAACGAAGCACAAACATTGTTTCAGGGTAGGATGTTTAAAAAGGAACTTTGTTTTCAGGCAAACGTTTGCATTCAAGATTTTAATACCTGCAAGGCAACATGTACGTGTACATGACTGTACTGTTGGAGGGTTTACATGTTAAATGTCTTGGGTGGTAAAATAATATAAATCATGATGGGAGAAAAAATAACTCTTTACCAACCTGTTTATTTTGGTGATCAACTGGTGACATCTGGACTCTAGTGCAGCTAAATGTAAAGGTTGCAATGATAGAGAAGTTCTACCTGTTGTTAGCAGTACAGAGAGAAAGTGTTGCTGAGATTTCCTTTCAGCCTTATTTCTGTCAATGATACATTTGAGTTGATCTTCACAGCCTTTACTTTTGAGTACACTTTAGTGCTACTACTCATTTTTTACATGTAATGGTATTTTTTTCCATTGCAGGATCAATTCTTCTACTTATGTGAAGCGTACTTTGTCCATCTACTGTTGAGACTGAAAGGTTAAAAAGCACCTTCATATCATAGCAGTATCTTTTTCTTTTCTTGTTAGATTTTCATTTGTTTCATTATGTCTGTCATTAATGGTTTCCTTCCTCTTTCTCTTGTTTTATTGTCTGCATTGCACAGATGGAGAACTACACGTACAACAGCCTCACTCTTCAGCTCGAGGGGTTGAGGGTCACCAAGACTAGCAAGTACCCTGTCTTCGTATTCCTGCTCTTTGCCTACGTGTTCATCTTAATCACCAACGTGGGCATTGTGATCTTGATATGGACGGAGAGAAGCCTCCACCAGCCCATGTACCTCCTCTTCTGTAACCTGTCCATAAACGACGTCATGGGAAACTCTCTCCTGGTTCCGCGGTTGCTGGCGGACCTCCTGGTGCCCCCCTCCGAGCACCTTATTCACTACTACGAGTGTCTGATGCAAGCTTTCACCACACACATGTTCAGCACCAACGCTCACACTGTGCTCATGATTATGGCCTTTGACAGATATGTGGCCATCAGTAATCCCTTGCGATATAATACGATAATGACCAACAGAATGGTGATGAAGCTGACAGTTTGTGCCTGGGGAGTGGCTCTTGTTTTGGTCGGGATTCTACTCGGTCTGACCATACGACTGAACAGATGCAGGACTATGATCACAAATCCTTACTGTGACAACGCCTCACTGTTTAAACTCTCCTGTGAGAGTGTGTTGATTAATAACGTCTATGGCCTCACTTTCACTATAGTCCTGCTCTCGTCCTCTATCGGCAGTATAATCATCACCTATTCCAAAATCACAGCAGCCTGCCTGACTAGTAAGAGCAAGTCTTTGAACAGTAAAGCTTTGAAGACCTGCAGCACTCATCTGTGCCTGTATCTGATCATGTTGATCAGTGGGTTGATCCTCATCACCCTCCACCGCTTCCCCCAGTACACAGAGTACAGAAAGATTTCAGCCATTCTCTTTAACGTTGTTCCCGGCAGCCTGAATCCTGTTATCTACGGGCTGCAGTCCCAAGAAATACACAAGTGCTTGTCAAATATATTCAAACTGAAAAAAGTTACGCCATCGTTTTAATTCTGGAGACGGTTTTCTTCTGTTATTTTTAACGGTGAACAAAGTGAATCTATGATGAAGACCTTAATCGCAATAATTCACCCGAACCTTAACAATTTAATCTGTAAAAAGTAGGAATGTAACTTGTGACATTTGATGCAAAACATAAGTTTACATTTAAAAATATCTCATGCACTCCTGCTGTCCTGTAGTTTGGTGTTTATGTGATTAAATGGAAGACCTTGTTATGTTGTACTTGTATGTATTTTCCTTGCTCTGAAAGATGAACTAAGAAACTGACACTAAATTTACTTTTTGACTGTTAAAGTTTTCTCAAAATGTTACTTTTTGTTGTGAATTTGAAGTACTCTTGTTTAGTAAAACTATAAAATGAAATGACCAAAATCATGTTGTTTATTTGAGTTTGATCTTCCATCAAAGAGCACAAATATGTAACAACCATAGATGTCCCAATAGAGTTCCGATCACATACTTGTATTTCTTAGATAATAGAGCTGTACAGTGCACATTCCAATTACATTTAAGTAAATGAAAGTAATCCAATGTGTATGCTTGACTATTGAATATCAATTTTTTAAGGAAAGAACATCTTGTTTCTGAATAGTTAATTGTCTTTTTTATATAATTAATAAAGTAAACGACTGTGCTCCACAAAGAAATGATAAAAACAGACCAGAGAGGACGAGATGGAGCTCGGAGTCGGAGAGACACACCAGTCGAGCATTACTCAACACCGATCCACATAAATTAAATTATAAGGCACTCTTGACAATCATCAGTTATCAATGGGCTTCTATTGGATCTGCTACAGGAGGTTTTCCTCTCATTCAGTAATCTATATTCTTACTTTTACTTCAAAACCAAGTGAGGGTTCCTTTTGAGGAAAATCAACATCTGTGCCGTGTTAGCAGACAGCATGGTTCCTAGAGTCTCTCACTGTCAACGCTTGTGCAGGTGGCACAGGGAGAAACTTGGTTGCATTAGCACCTTTTAGAACAGGGGTCTTCAACATTTTTCAGGCCAAGGACCCCCAAACTGATAGAGAGATGGAGCAGGGACCCCCGACTATATATATTGTATACAATTGTGTTTTATATTAAATGGGCCTAGTACCATGTATAAACATACTTCTTTATTGTGCATTCAATACTAAGCTATTCAAATAATACACAGGTTCATATATTCATGTTTTTATTTTAAACATGTGCAAGGTACAGTGAGTAGGGAGGCCGTGCCACTGCCATTTATAAACATACCTTGTCAGCTGATACCAATGCCAATATCAACATTGTCTGTTAATTGCATGATAATCATCATACAAGATATGCAAATTGACGTTTTTATTTTAAACATAAACGTGGAAACGAAAAATGAGTGATGGCCTATTAGTGCCACTGCCATGTATAAACATACCTGTTATCTTTCATACAATACTGAACTATTACAATAACGGACACATTCATGTTTGGGGAAAAAAAATAAAAAATGTAAAAAATTGTCTAATCAACCAAGTTTTGCGGACCTCCTGCAGTAACCTCCGCAGACCCCCTGTTGAAGACCTCTGTTTTAAAGGAAATGCCCTCCAGTGCTGTAGTCTGTCTTAACCTGGCTGAAGCGTCTATTCACTGCCCCCAGGAGAGTACATTTCATCGTCTTGATTGGAGCAAAGGCCACTTCACCAGTGTTTGTTGTGGTGACGCTTGTACTTTTATCCATGCTAGTGGTCTGGCTCTTGGTTGGGATGGCTTGGGTCGGTCCAACACTTTGGTCCAGACTGAAATATCCCAACAACTCTGGCATGGATTGAGATGGAAATTGTATACAGATTCATGGTCCCCAGAGATTTAAGCCTATTCACTTTGGTGATTCCCTGACGTTTCATCTAGCGTCACCGTGAGGTTTGAATCTGTAGTTCAGAGTGAGACCTACATGGCATCAAAAACAGATAAACTATTTCTTAAAACTAGATAACTAAAAGTTGGGATCCAATTTCTATCCAGCCATCCATTTTCTTCTGCTTATTGGTTTACGGCTCTGCTCCCAGCTCCCTCCGAATCTCTAAAGCTGAACTAACTCCCAACCAGGAGGCAACAATACACCTTTCTCCGGCAGAGAACCATGGCTTCAGACTTGGAGGTACTGACTCTGATCCGTCTGAAGGAACCAACAGAGCCACATCGTCTGCAAAGAACAATTCTGAGATCCCCAACCGCATGTTGAAACCCTGTCCATGAAAATAACAAAAATAATCCCTAACAAGGGACAACTTTGGCAAAGGCCAACATCCACAGAATGAAAGAGTTCTCACTTTTCTTTATATGGGGACCAGGTGGCTTGTAGCAATGACCCTGGTACCCAGTATTTCTGCAGTACCCCCCCACAGGACTTATCCAAGTCCGCAAAACACATTTAGACTGGATGGGCAAACTCCCATGACCCCTACGAGCCCTACGTCAGCAACCTTTCAAGGCTGAAGATCTGGTCAATGGCCAGAATGGAACCTGCATCGCTCCCTCTGGATCTGAAGTCCCTCAGTTGGTGAAATAGTGTAATTTCTTTATTTTTGAACGTATGAATACATTTATTTTACTATGAAACTGCAAATTAATTTAGAAACATTGATGGATCTCAAAGTTGTGACTCAGAATAACTGTTACTGTTATTGTGCTCAAAGAATCAACAACAGGAAAGACTACTCACACACACACACACACACACACACACACACACACACACACACACACACACAACAGCAATCAAAGGAAAGTAAGAGCTTTAATAATGAATCTCTAATTAGGAGGATAAACATTCGAAACAGACATTTGTTACCACGGCAACAAGGACAATTATGTTTCTTATGTTTTCTCTTCAGGCGCTCGTTCATAACCACAGAGGTTACTTAAACAGGTCCCTTTGGTATTCTTCCGCTATCGTGTGTATAATTGATGTTTTTAATGAAAGGGATCTGATGTCACATTGTGTAATTAAAGTTGTTTGGTCTCACCATACTCTTCATTATCATCAGAATAAAGGTCAGTTGCCCTTGAAAAGGCAGAATGTGGACGTGATGAAGTTCTCGTGTCTGAGCAGCAGAGTCTGATCCACACTCAGGTAAGATGATGATATCTCATTCATGAGCCATGTCGAGGTTTCTGCACATTTAAAAAGGCCAATCTGAAGAAGTGGTGTTATGTTGTGTGAACGTGTTGAGCTTTTTAAAGAGTTGTCTTATTTGACTTTGTAATTAGTGAGGTCTAAATGAGCTTGTGTTCAGATGAAGTCACATACAGAGTTAAGTTATTCTTATTGTTCACTTGTCTGTTGACAGCGTCACCCGTCTGTGCGTCCGTCTGCTGAGAGATGGAGCTCTGGACGTTTGATGTTTCTCCTGAGAGCCTCAGAGGTCTGTGAGTTACTGTTCTCATGAGGTTCAGTACAAACAAACTGCACACTTTCATACATCATCAATTCATCAGAAATCTTTTTTTCAATTGAAAATAGAACAAAAATGTTCAGTAAAATAGTAAGTAATGTTAATGTTACGGTTACACATCTCTAATAATAATCATAAAGTGTAAATGTGTTAATGTGGAAACAATACTTTTCATTGCTTCAGTGTAACTGCATGTCAGTGATTTAAGGCAATAACATTATTTTCACTGCTTTGTTAAGCCTGCGTTTTTCTCAGTGCTGAATATTTTTTAATTCATTTAATTTGCATAAAGGCTGAATATGAACTGCTGTAATATTGCATGTTGTAGCTGTAAACTGCATTTATGTGTCTTGTTTGAATATCTAATCTGGTAAATAAGGGATTCTGAAGAAGCATATCACAGCTTCTACTTCCCACCTCAGTTAAAGCTGACTGCTGAAGCATCTGTTTACTTTGACATTTTAGAGTTTTTTCACAAAACAATAGGTGTAGATCTTGTCCTCCAGCACTGAGCTTGTAAGCATGTTAGGATCTTTTCTTGGCCGGTATGATCAGCAGGAGTCATTACAGCAAACCTCCGATGTGCATCAGTGACGATTGTTGAAGACAGTGTGAACCCATCCTTCATGGATGGTGTTTCACGTTGTTCTCACATGTATGTTTCTTGAACGTGGCACATGTGACAGAAGAAAATAACCTCAAATTGAGATTATTCTGTCACATTATTTTTATGTTTATTTGTACGTGTAGTTCAGAAAGGCAAAGCTGTTGCAGCTTAGCGCTGCTGATGCTAAGTTAACTTCATGCCTGCAGTGGTGGGAAAGGTTGTTTTTTTACTTAAAATAACACCGAAAGAAAACCGCTTTGAATGTCCTGAAGTCCAAATTATTTATATCTAAAAGTTTCAAAGTATTTGCATTAAAAGTACCTAAAGTATCAAAACTACAAGTACTCGGCAGCAGAACGATGCCTTTTATTGTAATGCTAATGTATCATGTACTATATTATCCGATCATTATTACTATAACATTGTTGTACTTAGTCGAGGTGGAGATAAAATAACTAATATAGCCTACTTTATACACGTTACTTCTCGGTAGTTAAACCCTGAACAATATATCATTTTAGAAACTCATCATAGGTTTTCTGTTCAATGTGAACTAATAACTGAAGCTGTGAGATAAATGTAGTGTAATTAAAAGTACACATGTTTCTCTGTGAAATGTAGTGCAACAGAAGTATGAAGTACGTTAGAATAGTAAAGTACAACCATCAATCCATGTTCTGCTGCTTATCCGGGGCTGGGTTGCAGTAAAGAAGGTTTTTGATCACAATCTTTATCATTTTGATAGTTTTAAACATTTTGCAGATTCTTGCCTTGTCTCTAAGGTTCTACATGGGTTTGCACCTCCCGCACTGAATCAGTTCATAATAAAGAAGGATAGCAGCAGCAGGGTAACGAGCACCTATCAGAGGGGGCTGTGGTGTACAAGACAGACTTAGCAAGTTTGTTCTCAGTCAGAGCAACCCACTACTGGAACAGCCTTTCTATTGAGTTAAGGGAACGCATTCATTACCGAGCTCGCCATTGCAATATAATTCAAAAGCACAATCTTTTTAATTTTGAAAGGTTTAAACATTTTGACAATAGTAAGGGTCAACAGGTCTGAACATGCCTCGGCCCATCTCTGACTTCCATTCCAGGTGGTTTGCTAAAACTTCCTTGAGGCCAACTGAAAGTCTTTCTCCTTAGCCAAACCAGGGTTTTGGTGACCGCTGTAGCCCTTCTGGTCCCCCGGTACCTGTCTGCTGCTTCTTTGTTATATTGCCACCATGACTGGCATCGACAACCTTCTGACCACCGCAACAGAGGCTTTGAACAAGAAGTCGGATTCCATGTCCCCAATCTCATTGTTTTTAAAAATGATCATTTGATATTTTTGCCTTTTTTATAGACAGGATCAAAAGGGAAGACAGAGAGGGGGGGGGGGCGATATGCAGCGAAGGGCCACGGGTCGGATTCAAGGAATCGGCCTTAGCAGCCGGCAATACACCAGACTCCACCAACTATCCCCGGGGGTGGTGGGCCCACAGGGTAGACCAAAGTAAAAGTACATCAAAACTTTACTTAAGTACAGTACTTGAGTCAATATACTTCATTACTTTCCCCTACTGCGTGCCAGTTACACTATCCTGATCTATTGGTAGCTCTGGTCCATTAATACATGGTGCTTACCCATGTTTCCAAACTAACAACCCAAGAACTGCAACTAAACTAAAAAGAGTGAGCATATGTGTTACAAGTATGGTCTTACAGCCCTGCCTAGAGTTATGTTTATAAACTACTTATCTTTTCTGATGATCACATTTTGAAGAAAACATAATTGCTACCTGGATGATTCTCACTGGCAATATTTTAAAGCTAGATGGGGAGGATGGTGCTGGACCTGATGGGTTAGGGTTCGGCAACATAAACACCGGTGCTTTGATTGAATGTTAATAAATGAAATGTGCCCGGTGTCTGGTTACAACCCCCCTCCTGTCTTCTGATGTCTGACTGTAAATAAACAGTGACGCATCTCTTTCCTCATTCTTCCAGATTCATACCTGCCCTTGTCGACCAATCACAGGTCAAGCTCTGTTAACGGCACCTGGGGGCCTAATGGCGTCACTTTCTTCATCATCCAGGGCCTCGCCAGCTTTGGCCAAGAAAAGATGATCCTCTTTGTCATCCTGCTTCTGGGTTACATGATCATTCTGGGAGGAAACAGCATGATTATCTTTGTGGTAAAAAACAAAGCCGTCTATCTAGTTCTGACAATTGAATGGGTATCGCCTCATTCTGACAAGATGGAATTCATAATCGCTGCCAATGTGTTTTCTCATGCAGGCGTTAACTGATTCGAAACTCGACTCTCCCATGTTTTTCTTCCTCTACAACCTCTCCTTTGTGGACATCATCTACACCACCACCACCATCCCCAGCTTGCTGTCTGGCCTCCTGGCAGGCATGAAGACTATTTCTGTACCGGGCTGCTTCCTCCAGATGTATGTTTTCATTCAGCTAGCCGTTACTGGCCGGGCCATCCTGACTGTCATGGCGTTCGACCGCTACGTAGCCATCTGCAACCCTCTGCGCTACAATGCCATCATGACCCTTCCAGTCCGGCTGCTCCTCATTGCAGGAGCCTGGAGCTTCGGTGCCCTCTGCACTTTGCCAGCCACCTCCATGGCCTTCCAGCGGTCTTACTGCGGCCCTAATGTGGTGAAACATGGCTGGTGCGACCCGTCCTCTGTAAGGCGGCTGGTGTGCGGTGACGTTACGGTGGATAACATTGTGTCCCTTTCCTTCGCCCTGGTGACGCTTTTGACCACAGGAGTCCTCATTCTCACCTCCTATGTCCTGATTGGGGTTTCCGTATCGAAGATGGGTGTAGCTCAGAGGCTGAAGGCCTTCGGGACGTGTGCCGCCCACCTCACTGTGGTGTCCATCTCTTACAGCTCGGCCTCGTGCGTGTACATCTCCTACCGGGTGGGAAACTTTCCACCAGAGGTACGAGATGAAGCATCCTGCATATTTAGATTTGCATTTGTCTTATTAAATGTCTCAAATATGTCCACTGTGTCTTTTGCATTATAAAAAAATCTTTAATAGTAAACATAAAAGGCAACTTTTGTTTGGAGTTACTTGTGTTTGCGTTGCAAACAGCAGGCCCAAAGATATAAAATGCTGATTAAGAGTATTTAGCTGCTTTGTATTTGTATGTGCCACACCAACAACGTGGCTCTGCAGATGGAGATCACTCCACCACTTTGAACCAGACTGTATTATCTCAACAACTATTGGATAGATTGCCAGAACATTTGGTTCATCACATCAGGATGATACTTTGGTGATCCTTTGCCATCATGTAATGACATCATCGGGTCATGTTTCATTTTCAATACCTGTGCAAATTAAAGAAAGTTTGCAGAAACCCTGAAGTGAGATGGTAAACATGATACCTGCTTAACATCAGAGTGTTGTCATTGTGAGCATGTTGACCGACCGACTTTGTCATCCTCAGGACCTGCAGATATTAATGCCCGATACGTGTTGTGTTCAATAAATCATTATTCATGGTTTTGTTACAGGTTCGTATCATTGTGTCAGTGCTCTACGCCGCTCTGACTCCTTTCCTGAACCCAATGATCTACAGCCTGAAGAACAAGGAGCTACGAGAGTCCATCAGGAGGACTCTGAGCAGGTTCAGACCTGCTGCTGTGTTACCAACCAAACACGTCCACACAGTGAACACCGTGTCCTGACTGGAGGAGGAAACCTGCTGGATATAAATAAAGAAGCCTCATTCAGAAATGATCTGATTTGAAGCCATTCTGCTGGTTATTGTGCCAATCATGTGATATGTTTGTCTATTAACTAACTTATTAAGTTATATTTGAAATAAAGGGTCACATTTAACTACTTAATATCCTTTTAATTAACTACGGTAATCAACAGTCTCTTATTACATGAATAAACATATATATTGCATTAAAATATTGTTTTATTTCTTCATATAGCTGTGTGAATATGTCTCAATACGCTGTTCATCAACATTATGGCTCCTGGTGCCCAGTTACAGACGACCTTTAACCTAACAATGACTCAGACGAGGAATAAAACTAAATATGCTTATTAAGGGATGGACTTAAGTACACTTCTCAGGTATTGGTTCTTTACGGTTTTCTATTCATAACATTTTATACTTCTACTCCACAACTCCTTCACAGATATATTTACAGCTTACATTTCAATTTTAACACTTTACCTCCTGTAGACTTATAGAACATAATGCATTGTTGAAAATGAATCAAGTGGCTCCCAACCTCTCTGGGTTGTGTCCTCTGAATAATCAGCATGGAACTGTTTCTGGGAAAAAATACATTTTCCTTGAAATGTAATTGTTGATGATGTTATGTTGTCTGGTAACGTTATGTTTTGAGACCAGGCTGAACGATGATGCATCAGTATAAACATTTTGATTATCACACATCATCAGCTGTATCATTTGATTTTAAGAACAACATCATTTTAGTTTTGTCAACATTTAGTACAAGTCTCATTAACAGAGATTCCTCTGAACCACAAAGCAGATTGCAGTTCCTCCATCGACCTCGCTGAGGTTGAGCGGAACTACACATAATGCTGTCGTCCGCATACATTAGTTATTTTACAAATGATATTGCAAAACAGATTATTGATATAAATTAGCAGAACTATACATAATGGTTTCGTCAGCATACAAATGACATTTAGTAGTAATCACATTGCAAAACAGATTATGGATATGAATTCTAAATAAAATAGGACCTGATATGGACCCGCCTTTGTATATTACATTACATTACAGTCATTTAGCAGACGCTTTTATCCAAAGCGACTTACAATTCAGATTCTATCACATTTCTACACCGTAGGCACAGCTACGGGAGCAATTTTGGGGTTAAGTGTCTTGCTCAAGGACACATCGACATGCGACTAGCAGAGCCGGAGCCGGGGATCGAACCACCGACCCTCTGATTGAAGGACGGCCCTGCTATCCACTTAGCTACAGTCGCCCCACGTATATTGGGGCGAAGTATATTTAATGTAACTAAACAATGACTCTGTAGAGGAATCAAACAAAGTATATTTATTCAAAGACTGGACTTAAGTACAAGTTTGAAGTGTTTGTTCTTTACTTGAGTCTTTACATCGATTACATTTTACACTTGTACTCCACCACAGATATATTAACAGCTTCACTAATTTAATTAAAATTTTAATATTTAGCATCTGGTAAACAATGGTAGAAGACAATGCATTGTTGAACCAGTGGCTCCCAACATGTTTTGGTTGTGTACCACCAGAGCTAGGTTAGAACATTTATTATTGAACAATAATAATAATAATTGGTCCCATAAGGTCTGGTGGATTTGAGTATACCATACTTTTATATTCAAGAATAAGGAGAAAAATATTTTTTGTATCATTCAAACAAACAGTTTACTAGTATTTGAAATATCTCATTTGCATATGAAGTGAACATTTGGAACCTTGTCCCTTATCTGGAAGGAATAATAATGCCAAATACAAGTTAATACTTAAAACAGATGATTGTACTTAAATAAAATGACTATTTTACTACAAGAAAACGAGCTAAATCAATTAAAATATACAGAAATATTTCATGTGTCAATAAATACAATACACAAACAATCTCAGTTTTTCGATCATCAATCAAATAAAACCAAAGACAGATTCAGGTTCAGACAGTTCTGCAAAGTCAACAAATCAAACGTAAACTCAAATAGTGAGAACAAATGAATATCTTAAATTCACTAAAATGTGCATCACACTCAAGGTACTGAGCTGATGGGATGTTTATTAGGAGGTTTGTACATATTTAGTTATTTATGGAAACCTTTGTTCTTGATGAACACCCTGACAATCTTCTGCCTGAGCTCGTTACACTGCAGCCCGTAGATGATGGGGTTCAGGACCGGCGGGACAACGTGGAACATGACGGACGCCACTTTCCCACCGTCCGCCCACTCGGGCTGACGGTGAATGATCATGGGCGTGAAGGATGCAACCATCATGATCAGGTACACCAGGTGAGTGGTGCAGGTCTGCACCGCTCGGCTGTTCAGCACCTTGTTCTTGCCGCTCAGACACACCGTAGCAATCCTCAGGTAGGTGAGCATCACGCTCCCGAGGGAGGAGCCCAGGATGACCACGGCACTGCCGAGCCCGTAGATGTTGTTTATGAGAAGGTTTTGGCAAGAGAGCTTGAATAAGGAGGCGTTGTCGCAGAACGGGCTGACGATGACCCGCCTGCAGCGCGTCAGGCAGATGGTGAGACCCAAGAGGATCACAACAGAGATGAAGGCCGCCGTCCACGCCGACAGCGACAGCTTCACCACCAGAGGGCTGGGCTGCAGAGTGGATGTACCGCTCTGTGATTGGAGTAAAAACGTTACTCAACAAGCGAGGGATGACGGTCGTCGCCCCGAACGCATCGTTAACACTCATGTTGCAGAAGAGCAGGTACATGGGCTGGTGGAGGCTCCTCTCCATGGTGATCAGGACCACCAGGCCGACGTTGGACACCATGATGAAGATGTAGATGAGGAGGAGGAGGACGAACGGAGGACTCTGGGCTGACCTTTAACCCCTCCATGGATATGATGTCCATACTGAGAGTTGAGTTGTCCATGCTGCAGAGGACCAGAGACAGAGTTAATGATGATGATGATTCATGAGCTGGTTCAAGAACATGCAATAAAACAAGTCAAATCCTTCAGTTTTGACTTAAAAGAGAAAATATAACGTGAGTAACCTCGTCCCTCCTCTTTTCATTCAAAGCTTGGTTTCAAACATTTCTCAATAATATTAAATATGAATGACTAAATATTTACAGTCTGTGCACATGAGACATCCTCTGACCCTCCAAATAAACAACTATGGGGAAAAAACATGCTTTTTTATTTTACATTAGGAATTTTACAGTCAAACATTCAGTTAATAAGCCGATCTACAAACACAAGAAAACACAACTGTCAATAGATTTTTTCTTTAAATAACCAGTAAGAAAAACACAGAAACGGAAATCTGTCGAGCGAAATGATGAAACTATATTTGAGGTTTTCACTGAATATAAGTCTAAAGAATGCAGGTATTGTTATAAAACATCTTTACTGTAATCCCACTTAGACCCTCGATGCATCGCTGCTTTAAAGTGTGACGTGAACATTTGATCACTTTGTTCTGTTTGCTAGTCAGAGATCATTTTACATCAACATGGTGCGTGATGCAGATGCAGGTTGATCTAATTATTTATTATTATTATTCATACATTTTATTGCAAGGCAAGTTTATTTGTATCGCACATTTCAACAACAAGGTGATTCAAAGTGCTTCACATAAAACCATTAAAAGCATCAACACACAAGGCAAAAGAAAAGGAGATGTAAAAACAATTAAGAACATTTATTAACACTAAAAAGTTGTGGAAGAAATATAATACAGTAGTAAAATGCAGAAATGTATTAATATCCGTGAATGTGGTTGAAGTAAAGGCAGCGAACAGAAAGTCTCAGTCCTGATGTAGAGCAGCTGAGGCTCTCAGCAGACCTGCAGCTCTCTGGACTCTGTTCAGAGATGTGAAACACTGAACGCTGCTGAACGTCTTCACCTCGCTTCGATTTGAAATTCATTCAGATGATTAACTTCACTTCATTCTGCTGATCCTAATCACATGTAAATAAAGACATGTCACTGGTTTTAAAAGAGTCCTCTGTCAGCACTGTCACATTAAACATCGTATGTAACAAAATAAAACTAAATAAATTCACTGCGGTTGAAGTTGCATTCACTTACACACACATACACATACTGAAGTCAAAGACATGAGACAGAAACCTTAAACATCAACACAGGATGAACTCATTTAACTGAATCTGAGTCTTCAGAATGTAGAGACCAGTCACATGATATTCAGTACAAACCACCAACAGGTCACCACTTCATATTGGTCAAATTTGAGTAAAAATAGTTTTCTGTGGAAACAAAACTGCTTTCTCTTCCCTTCATTGGTGTTTAGATTTGGCACATTTGTTTATCAAGAGTTAGATTCAACAGTTTGAATATTAATAGAGAGCAGCTGAAACGCATCAGAACCAACAGCAGCAGTAAAACATCAGTGGAACACGTCACTGCTATGTGAGTCAGGTTTACCTCGAATGACGTGAACCTCATGCAGCCAGACCAGAGGTGGACTGACAGACACCTTTTATGAGCTGACTGAGCCGCCCCTGGTATGCACAGCGTTGCTCAACAGTTTGTCACCAGGCAACTGTTGCTGTCAACTTGGCATCTACATCCTGAGCGTGTTCTCAGTATGTGGGTCAACTCACTGTTGTTCAGATCTCAGCTGTTGTTTTCTTTATTGATTTTCTGTTCGGGATCTAATTCCAAGTTGGTAAAACACCTGATCCATAAGAGTCAACTCCTTCATCTCCTTTCACCATTTTATAAATCAAGACCCAAAAAATATATGTTGATCGTTAAAGAGGCTACCTGCTCAGGTACTCTGTTCTCTACCTGCTCAGGTACTCTGTTCTCTACCTGCTCAGGTACTCTGTTCACTACCTGCTCAGGTACTCTGTTCTCTACCTGCTCAGGTACTCTGTTCTCTACCTGCTCAGGTACTCTGTTCTCTACCTGCTCAGGTACTCTGTTCTCTACCTGCTCAGGTACTCTGTTCTCTACCTGCTCAGGTACTCTGTTCACTACCTGCTCAGGTACTCTGTTCACTACCTGCTCAGGTACTCTGTTCTCTACCTGCTCAGGTACTCTGTTCTCGACCTGCTCAGGTACTCTGTTCTCTACCTGCTCAGGTACTCTGTTCTCTACCTGCTCAGGTACTCTGTTCACTACCTGCTCAGGTACTCTGTTCTCTACCTGCTCAGGTACTCTGTTCACTACCTGCTCAGGTACTCTGTTCTCTACCTGCTCAGGTACTCTGTTCTCTACCTGCTCAGGTACTCTGTTCACTACCTGCTCAGGTACTCTGTTCTCTACCTGCTCAGGTACTCTGTTCTCTACCTGCTCAGGTACTCTGTTCTCTACCTGCTCAGGTACTCTGTTCACTACCTGCTCAGGTACTCTGTTCTCTACCTGCTCAGGTACTCTGTTCTCTACCTGCTCAGGTACTCTGTTCTCTACCTGCTCAGGTACTCTGTTCACTACCTGCTCAGGTACTCTGTTCTCTACCTGCTCAGGTACTCTGTTCACTACCTGCTCAGGTACTCTGTTCTCTACCTGCTCAGGTACTCTGTTCTCTACCTGCTCAGGTACTCTGTTCACTACCTGCTCAGGTACTCTGTTCACTACCTGCTCAGGTACTCTGTTCTCTACCTGTTCAGTGTAAAGGCCACTCAACTAACTTTTTCAGAGCCTTATTCATATATATTTATTCAGGACTTTAGAGATTATTTTCAAAACATATCAGAACATTTTACGTTAGTAAAGTACGTCAATACAAGTATCTCAGTATTTAATTACAGTTTCTTTACATTAAAGTGACTTTTGTCATTTCATCTCACTCGGTCAGAATCATTTTTTTCTAGTAAATATGACGATCATTTGTTCTCTGACAGCTTTGATCTGCAGTCCGTAGATAACGGCGTTCATGGAAGGAGGAACCACGTGGAACAAGATGGAGGCCAGCTTCCTGTGGTCCGACAAGTGAGGGAACCGATGGAGGATGATGACGATGTTCCCCGACAAGAGCAGGATGGCGTACACGGCCAGGTGTGTGGCGCAGGTCTGCAGCGCTTTGCTGTTCAGAGACTTGTTCATGCTGCTCAGACACACGACGGCGATCTTCAGGTAGGTGAGCATCACGCTGCACAGCGACGCGGCCATCATGAGCATGCCGCTGCCGAGGCCGTAGATGTGGTTGATGAGGACGTTCTCACATGACAGCTTGAACAAGGAGGCGTTGTCGCAGAACGGGTTGAGAATAGTCCTTCTGCAGCGAGACAGGCGGACGCTGAGGCCCACGAGGATCACGATCAAAAAGAAAGCCACCGTCCACGCCGCCACCGACAACGCCACCACCATCCTGCTGGTCATGATGGTGGCGTATCGCAGGGGGTTGCAGATGGCCACGTAGCGGTCGAAGGCCATGATTATGAGCACCGTGTGGGAGACGCCTGCATGAAAGTGAGCGCAGAAGGCCTGGATGACACACTCATAGTAGTGAATGTAGCGCTGAGTCATTGGAGTGAAAACATCCCCCAGGACACGAGGGATGACGGTCGTCGCCCCGAACGCATCGTTAACACTCATGTTGCAGAAGAGCAGGTACATGGGCTGGTGGAGGCTCCTCTCCATGGTGATCAGGACCACCAGGCCGACGTTGGACACCATGATGAAGATGTAGATGAGGAGGAGGAGGACGAAGGCGGGAACGGAGAACTCTGGGCTGACCTTTAACCCCTCCAGCTGTAGAACATCCATATCGATGGATTCGTTGTCCATGCTGCAGAGGGAGGATGAAGAAAGCATAAAGCCAAAATAAATCATTATCAAATTAAATGGAGTAACAAATTAATATCATGTTTAGTGTGTTTGGACTCAAAAGAAAAAAGTCAAACAGAACTGTAGTTCTATCTGGAGAAAGTTAAGATTTCTCCTAATGCAGTTGTTTTACAATAAATCACAAGTCCATCCATCATCTTTCACTGCTTATCCTGTTCAGGGTCGCAGGAGGGCTGCAGCCGATCCCAGCTGACACTGCGGTGAAGGCAGGGTTCACCTGGACAGGTAGCTAGACCATCACAGGTCTCATAGAGACAGACAACCATTCACGCTCACATTCACACCGACGGGCGATTTAGAGTCATCACTGTCTTTGGACTGTTGGGAGGAAACCTGAGTCCCCGGAGAGAGAACCACGCTGACACACGGGGAGAGCATGCAAACTACACAGAGGTGATAGGTTTGTACATTTAACATGTTATATATCATTGAAGAGGTTTTGCATTAACCACAATAACATTCACATGAACAGTGTATCACTCTCTCTTTCCTTCTATTACGATAATCACCTCTGGTTCAATTTCTATTTAGTTTGCACGTTGCACAGAAATCATTTCAGATTTTTATTTAAAAGCAGCTGTTCATAAAGATCACAATTACTTTCTTAAACTGTAAAATAAATATAGTTATCAGGAATCAGAAAATATTGTATATAAAGTTGAATATGTTGTTTTTAAATGTAAACTGAAAGAAAACGAACACTTTCTAACCATGAAACCAGCTTCAAATATACAAATCTGAAAGTCAAACTTGAATACTTCACCTAATCCAGTTCTGTCGACTGTGGAAGCTGAATTTATTCAACATTTCCAGGCATGAAGAGAGAGTCGCAACATGTCGAACAGGAAACTCCAAAACTGAAGTCACAAGATTCTACGAACTAGAAGGAAAATATTCCTGCAAACAGAGTATTTCAATAAAGTACTGATCAGTTCAATGAAAACAAAGATGAAATCCTAAAGAAACACTTGATACAAATGTTCAGTCTGAGGATTTCAATCATTTCCAGACATTTCAGATTACTCTTTCACTTTTCATCAATATTGATATTTGGCTGTTATTCATGTTTTCAGCCACACAGAACATGTTCATGAAGCTTGAATAGAACAAATGGACATTTAATAAAAAAGCATCTCAAATGAATTTAACATGCTTCATTTGAATAAGTCTTTAAAACATTTGATTGTTATTGATTTGCTCTTTTCATTCAATTTCATCTTTTTTTTAAATTTGCCAGATTACAGTTAACATGTCAGTGTTGTTACACATTGTAAGACTGTATGAGTGTGAGTCAGGTTTACCTCCTCCAGCCAGACCAGAGGTGGACTGGAAGACACTTTATAAGACGCCTGAGCGCTTTAGACCACATCTCCAGCGGCCCTGAGGGCTTTGATCTCCTCACATCAAAACAATTTAATGATGTTTTTAAGTTTCATTCAACTTTACTTACAGAAGTTAACTTTCTTCAACTCCAGTATTCTGTACTATTATGTACTTAAACACGGCCAATAGAACCTTTGATATCAGTAATCCTGATTTTGATCACATAGCATGATGCTTAAATGGAACTTACATAGTTTTCACATCACTGTCTAAGTGATTCTCAATGTTTCTGACTGCCTGGTTTGTTCCAACATATTACAGTTTACGGTGCACACTGGGCCTACGTTAAAGTTAGTGAAGCTGAATTAGAGCTGGGCTATTTGCTGTTGTTTTTATTTTACTTTGTCAGCGTCTCCAGCTACGTCACCCTGCATCCTCATTCTACGTCCGTCCACTTGATGTCCTGAGACGTTCCCAACTGTCCCAGTAAGCTCCCAACTGTCCCAGTAAGTTCCCAACTGTCCCAGTCAGCGCCCCTCTGCTTACCTGTTTCCACTTTCTCTCATCAGCCTGCAGTACTCAACCAGCCTTTTTTCCACTTATTCCCTGCCAGATGTTAATGTTGCTTCATGCTGATACTCTCCAGCCACCTAGACCTGGACCTAGAGCTGGACCTAGACCTAAACCTGGACTTGCAACTGAGCCTGGGCCTGGACTTGCAGCTACATCTGGACATGGACATAAACTTGCACCTAGCCTGAGCCTGAACTTGGACCTGGACCATAACCAGGACCTGGACATGAACCTGCACCTGCACCTACTGTACATGTAAGCTAATCTATCTTGACGATAAATCACTGAACTCTTCCCCTGCTGCCCCACTTCACAACTTAATAGGACGTGATTATTTTCAACAAGTGTCAACACAGTCTCATGGCAGTTTGTTAAATAGTCACAATATCTATTTATTCATACACATGGACAAAGATTTTAAATTTGGCGACAGCTAAAAAACAAATGAAAACGGTCAAAAACCAAGACGAGGACAGTCAGAAACCAAGATGGCGACAGTCAAAAACCAAGATGGTGACGTTCAAAAACCAACATGGCGACGGTCAAAAACCAAGATGGCGACGGTCAAAAACCAAGATGGCGACGGACAAAAACCAAGATGGCGATGTTAAAAAACCAAGATGGTGACGGTCAACAACTTCTCCACTGCTTTCTCTTAGCCCCTCCCCTCATTTTAAGTACTGGAGAAGCGCTGTATGAATCTTATAATTATTGAAATCAGTTGAGAAACAAGTCAAACTCTAAATAATTATGTTAACATACTTTTTATTTAGCATCATTACTTCAGAATATTGTTACTGAATGGATGTTTAGAGAAGTGAAATACATTTGAAAATAAAGAAGGTGATTTCTCAATGACAGAGTCAACTATTTTATTATCAGTTATTTACATTAAATTCACTATTGAGTCATTTCACCTCTGTTCCTGGTAAACATGATGACAATCTTTTGTCTGACGGCTTTGATTTGCAGTCCGTAGATAACGGCGTTCATAGCGGGAGGAACCACATGTAACAAGATGGAGGCCAACTTCCTGTGGTCCGATAAGTGAGGGAACCGATGGAGGATGACGATGATGGAGCCCGACACAAACATGATGACGTACACGGCCAGGTGTGTGGCGCAGGTCTGCAGCCCTTTGCCGTTCAGAGACTTGTTCCTGCTGCTCAAACACACGACGGCGATCTTCAGGTAGGTGAGCATCACGCTGCCGAGGGAGGAGCCCAGCAGCACCACCGTGTAGCCGAGGCCGTAGATGTTGTTGGCGAGGACGCTCTCACAGGAGAGCTTGAACAAGGAGGCGTTGTCGCACAACGGGTTGAGTACAGTCTGCCTGCAGCGGGACAGGCGGATGCTGAGCCCCACGAGGATCCCCACCATCAACAACGCCACCGTCCACGCCGACACCGATAGCTTCACCACCGTCCTGCTGGTCATGATGGCGGCGTATCGCAGAGGGCTGCAGATGGCCACGTAGCGGTCGAAGGCCATGATCATGAGCACCGTGTGGGAGGCGCCCATGTTAATGTGAACGCAAAAAGCCTGAGCGACGCAGTCGATGTAGTGGATGTACCGCTCTGTGATTGGAGTAAAAACGTTACTCAACAAGCGAGGGATGACGGTCGTCGCCCCGAACGCATCGTTAACACTCATGTTGCAGAAGAGCAGGTACATGGGCTGGTGGAGGCTCCTCTCCATGGTGATCAGGACCACCAGGCCGACGTTGGACACCATGATGAAGATGTAGATGAGGAGGAGGAGGACGAAGGCGGGAACGGAGAACTCTGGGCTGACCTTTAACCCCTCCAGGATTAGAATATCTGTGTTTAAAGAATGGTTATCCATCGTGCAGGCGGTTAATGTAATCCTAGTGAGGATGGGAGAGAGACAAAATACAGAACTTTACTGTATTATCAGATAAGAGTGTCGATAATAGTGTATAATATATAATAAAAATAGATATTGTGATCTACACAATCACAACAAATGGCTTTAGCAGCAGCCAAGAAATAAAAAGAGGGGAAAATATTCATCCATATGCACAGATTTATCATATTAAAATATGTTTCTGTAGTCTGGAGAAATGAATACTTGGCAACAACATGCATGTTTGCTTTTTACATCCAAAACTTGGTTAAATGTTGTCATTGAATAATTCAAACAGGCAAAAAGTATATATGTGTCTAATACCAGAAGAAAACAACCTTTTTAAAGTAACTTCTAATAATCATAAGTAATAAATTCATTACATGAAACAGAGTTAGGGGCATTTGTACACACGATCAACAACAAAACTAAACAATGTTCAAAAATACATTCAAACAGATTCTTCTAATTACTGCTAAAAGTAACATATTGCACCATTTGACATGAAACCTTCATTGTGTCACATGAACAGTCGTTTGAGCAGCTGATTAAAAATAATATGTTCATACATTTATAACACAAAGTCACTTTTTAACTTCTTTAAATTTCTATTCAATCAAAACAAAATGTTTATTTGCCAATAAGCTGTCTGGTAGCACAACCCACAACCACACAGCAGCAGTATTTTACTGTGAAATGATATTTGTTATTTTGATGTTAGATTACTGTCTGGTCCATGTACAGCAAAGCTCAGAGTATTTCAATAAAGTACTGATCAGTTCAATGAAAACAAAGATGAAATCCTAAAGAAACACTTGATACAAATGTTCAGTCTGAGGATTTCAATCATTTCCAGACATTTCAGATTACTCTTTCACTTTTCATCAATATTGATATTTGGCTGTTATTCATGTTTTCAGCCACACAGAACATGTTCATGAAGCTTGAATAGAACAAATGGACATTTAATAAAAAAGCATCTCAAATGAATTTAACATGCTTCATTTGAATAAGTCTTTAAAACATTTGATTGTTATTGATTTGCTCTTTTCATTCAATTTCATCTTTTTTTTAAATTTGCCAGATTACAGTTAACATGTCAGTGTTGTTACACATTGTAAGACTGTATGAGTGTGAGTCAGGTTTACCTCCTCCAGCCAGACCAGAGGTGGACTGGAAGACACTTTATAAGACGCCTGAGCGCTTTAGACCACATCTCCAGCGGCCCTGAGGGCTTTGATCTCCTCACATCAAAACAATTTAATGATGTTTTTAAGTTTCATTCAACTTTACTTACAGAAGTTAACTTTCTTCAACTCCAGTATTCTGTACTATTATGTACTTAAACACGGCCAATAGAACCTTTGATATCAGTAATCCTGATTTTGATCACATAGCATGATGCTTAAATGGAACTTACATAGTTTTCACATCACTGTCTAAGTGATTCTCAATGTTTCTGACTGCCTGGTTTGTTCCAACATATTACAGTTTACGGTGCACACTGGGCCTACGTTAAAGTTAGTGAAGCTGAATTAGAGCTGGGCTATTTGCTGTTGTTTTTATTTTACTTTGTCAGCGTCTCCAGCTACGTCACCCTGCATCCTCATTCTACGTCCGTCCACTTGATGTCCTGAGACGTTCCCAACTGTCCCAGTAAGCTCCCAACTGTCCCAGTAAGTTCCCAACTGTCCCAGTCAGCGCCCCTCTGCTTACCTGTTTCCACTTTCTCTCATCAGCCTGCAGTACTCAACCAGCCTTTTTTCCACTTATTCCCTGCCAGATGTTAATGTTGCTTCATGCTGATACTCTCCAGCCACCTAGACCTGGACCTAGAGCTGGACCTAGACCTAAACCTGGACTTGCAACTGAGCCTGGGCCTGGACTTGCAGCTACATCTGGACATGGACATAAACTTGCACCTAGCCTGAGCTTGAACTTGGACCTGGACCATAACCAGGACCTGGACATGAACCTGCACCTGCACCTACTGTACATGTAAGCTAATCTATCTTGACGATAAATCACTGAACTCTTCCCCTGCTGCCCCACTTCACAACTTAATAGGACGTGATTATTTTCAACAAGTGTCAACACAGTCTCATGGCAGTTTGTTAAATAGTCACAATATCTATTTATTCATACACATGGACAGAGATTTTAAATTTGGCGACAGCTAAAAAACAAATGAAAACGGTCAAAAAACAAAATTGCCACGGTGAAAAACCAAGATGGCGACGGTCAAAAACTAAGATGGCGACGGTCAAAAACCAAGATGGCGAAATTCAAAAACCAAGATAACGACGGTCAAAAATCAAGATGGTGACGATGATGATGGAGCCCGACACAAACATGATGACGTACACGGCCAGGTGTGTGGCGCAGGTCTGCAGCCCTTTGCCGTTCAGAGACTTGTTCCTGCTGCTCAAACACACGACGGCGATCTTCAGGTAGGTGAGCGTCACGCTGCCGAGGGAGGAGCCCAGCAGCACCACCGTGTAGCCGAGGCCGTAGATGTTGTTGGCGAGGACGCTCTCACAGGAGAGCTTGAACAAGGAGGCGTTGTCGCACAACGGGTTGAGAATAGTCCTTCTGCAGCGAGACAGGCGGATGCTGAGCCCCACGAGGATCCCCACCATCAACAACGCCACCGTCCACGCCGACACCGATAGCTTCACCACCGTCCTGCTGGTCATGATGGTGGCGTATCGCAGAGGGCTGCAGATGGCCACGTAGCGGTCGAAGGCCATGATCATGAGCACCGTGTGGGAGGCGCTCGCGTTAAAGTGAGCGCAAAAAGCCTGAGCGACGCAGTTGATGTAGTGGATGTACCGCTCTGTGATTGGAGTAAAAACGTTACTCAACAAGCGAGGGATGACGGTCGTCGCCCCGAACACATCGTTGAGACCTCAATAAGATAACAGGTATATTTTTGGCAGAATTATAATCTGTATAAAACTTTGTAAAGTGGGACATTCCTTTGCATGGACATGACAAGTCTGCTAGCATTTTTAGATGCATATTTGAGACTATGTGCGAGGGAGACTCTAGTCCAAGGAACCATTACGATGCTCAACGCTAATTTGAGGGCTCAAAAATAATTTTCGGATTGCATGTACAATGTTTACAAAGATAAGTATGCTTTAGGGCGGGGCTACACAGTGATTGACAGGTCTCTACCAGAGCGGTAAATGGACCATCATGTACTAAATGAACATCATGCTGTATTGAAGAAGACTTGAAACTAGAGATTGAGACCATAAACTCATGTTTACAATGTTTACTGAGGTAATAAATCAAGAGAGAAGTAGAGTCATTTTCTCATAGACTTCTATACAACCAGAGGAGTCGCCCCCTGGTGGACACTAGAGAGAATGCAACTTTAATGCACATAAGCGCTGACTTCACTTTTCAGAACCGGAGGATGCCGCTTGTTTAGAACTGTTTTTTGATAGCAGTGCAGTTTTTTGGGCGGGTCAGTTGTTCCTTAAGTCCTTAAGTTTTCCCCCAAGTTTTAACCGAGTTGTAGAAATAATACTGCTGGTTGAGTCACGTGCTTCATGTACGTCAGTATTTATTTAAACATTTTATTTCAATGGCAAACTTACAAACATGTGGAAATGTAACACTGTCATGGATTAACAGACCATTGTTGATGTCATTTGAAACCCCTGTACTTTTTCCTCATCATTTTTAATTGACTGTCTAATTTGATGACACATTCATTTTTTACTGCCAAAAAGTCAGAGTGTGAAGAATCTGACATTTTCACATATTTATCAATTGGTACGTAATATGTTTTTGAGAAATGACTTCACCACAAATAAGTTTTGAAAGGAACCTTAAGATAAGATATATATATTTAATGAACACAATTCATCAATGCATAGGAAGTTATATATAGATATATTTATATCTATATATAGTGTATATAAGTTTAGATCCTTGTTGTTGAGCTAAACTGACTCACTGACTGTACAGTACTGTCTGTCTTCTAAGTGCTTTCCTCATTAATAGCACTTTACATGGAAAAAAATAGACTATATATATATTTATATATATTTGTATGTATATCACAAAGTTGATATATATATATATTTATATATATATATGTGTATATAAATATATATAGTCTTTAACTTCCTACATGTTGATACATTTTGTTCATAAAAGCTTTTTTCATTACTACAAATTGATGAACAGGTAGCTCACCATAGTGTTGTATTTATACTTCTAACCATGAAACATGATCCATTAAAAACATATTATTATTATATTCTATAAGCATCCTGAGCAACAACATTTCCACTTTGCCCTCTGATCACATCGTATAATTAAACATCCATTAAAGCTACTTTGTTGTTATGGAACAAAGCCATAATCCTCTGCCGGACCTCTTTAATCTGCAGCCCGTAGATGACGGCGTTCAGGACCGGCAGCACTACGTGTCCCAAGACGGCCGCCACTTTTCTGTGGTCCGCCAGCTGAGGGAAGCGGTGCAGGGTGACGATGATGAACCCGGACACCAGGAGGAACACGTACACGGCCAGGTGTGTGGCGCAGGTCTGCAGCGCTTTGCCATTCAGAGACTTGTTCCTGCTGCTCAGACACACGACGGCGATCTTCAGGTAGGTGAGCGTCACGCTGCCGATGGAGGAGCCCAGCAGCACCACCGTGTAGCCGAGGCCGTAGATGTTGTTGATGAGGACGCTCTCACAGGAGAGCTTGAACAAGGAGGCGTTGTCGCAGAACAAGTTCGATACGACCGACCTGCAGCGCGACAGGCGGACGCTGAGCCCAACGAGGATCCCCACCATCAACAACGCCACCGTCCACGCCGCCGCCGACAGCTTCACCACCGTCCTGCTGGTCATGATGGTGGCGTATCGCAGCGGGCTGCAGATGGCCACGTAGCGGTCGAAGGCCATGATCATGAGCACCGTGTGGGAGGCGCTCGCGTGCAGATGAACACAAAAGGCCTGAACGGCACAGTCTGTGTACCGAATGAACCGCTCTGAGTCTGAGAGTAAAAGATCTCTGAGCACATGAGGGACGATGATCGTGGCCCCAAAAACATCGTTAATGCTCATGTTGCAGAAGAGCAGGTACATGGGCTGCTGGAGGCTCCTGCTCCTGAAGATCAGCACCACCAGGCCCACGTTGGACACCACGATGAAGGTGTAGACGAGGAGGAGGAGGACGAAGGCTGGAATAAAAGAATGGGAGCTGAGCTTTAACCTCTCCAGGATTAGAATTTCTCCTCCAAAAGTGCTGTTTTCCATATCTCATCCGTCACGGAGCACTAAAAAGAGTTCTGCCTGGATAACTGAGCTCTCGGGTACATTTATACAAAGTTATAGTTACAGAAACACAATCTTTAAAAACACCTTGATGAAGTTATCACAGTGAATCTGTCCACATCACAATATCAATGCTGTAATTTGACTCAGAATGATGTAACTCTGAATAGTTTTTAAAGACATCCAACATATAAAGTCTCCATTTCCTTCTATTTCTTATTGATTGAAAGGTTGATTCACCTAAATGACAAAAAACTTAAAACAGCATTTAAAGATTTCAACAAATGTCCCAGAACCAGAAGAATCACCGGCTGTCCAACTTAATCTGTTACAATCTGTGAATGACATCCTGTACCATCAGAGCCTCGGCTCAGAACAGATCAAACATAAACATAAAGAACATTCAACATGAAACATTAACATCTGGATGCAGAGCTCAGGGTGGCAGCACCGACCTCCCTCCACCTCGGACCAGAAGTGAAACTGCAGAAGCTTTTATTTGGTCCGTCAGCCGCAGCATCACACGCTAACAGGTCAACTGTTGCTCGGCAACCGTTGATAATGAGCATCGTCATCGTTTCTCTCTCTTGGAAATGAATTCAAGATATTGTTATTGAAAATGGGCAACAGATATTATAATAACACTACATATTGTTTTCTGCATGTTTGACACATTTTTTTCACTTTTTGTTTGCACTTATTGATTTCATCAAACGTTGTGTATTCGTCTGTTTCTTGAGTGTCTGTGACGGTATTTTTACACTTGTAAAAGAGATTTTAGTAAAACTCTTCCACACAACCAAACTGCATCCTCAGTTAATGTTTTAGAGGGTATTTCTCCCGGGTTACGGTCGTAGTTTCAGCACCTGGTTAACGTTAACGTGAGTTGAAGGAAAACAAAACAACTTGTTTGTGTTTAGTAAAAGATAACGGTTTGGCTTAAAATAAGTACGTTTGTTAGGTAACTAAAGTTAACTAAACATGAGTCAATGTAGACTTTTTGTTTCAAACGGGACAAGGACAGTGGTCTCCTGGGTGATAGTCCTGTGTTTGTTTGACCTCCCGAATCAGACTTCCTCTGCAACCCGTTGGAGGCAGGTTCTGAAACCCTCACCTTTCACCTGATCAATGCACCTCAGAAGACTGACGTTCTAGGGACACCTTACCTTCATCTTCTTTCATCTCAAAAACATCGCCCGTCTCCGTCCCTCCCTCTCCTCCGCAGCCGCTGAAACACTCATCCACGCCTTCATCACCTCTCGACTGGACTACTGCAACAGCATCCTGTACGGCTCACCCACCAAAATCATCAATAAACTACAATACATCCAGAACTCAGCTGCCCGTCTGCTCACCCACTCCCGCACCAGAGACCACATCACCCCAGTCCTTCAAAACCTCCACTGGCTCCCCATACAGCAAAGAATCCAGTTCAAGCTCCTCCTCATCACCTACAAAGCCCTCCACAACCTCGCCCCTTCATACCTTTCAGACCTCCTGCACCGTCACACTCCCAACCGCAACCTCAGATCTGCTGACGCCAACCTCCTTACCCCCCCTACTCTGTCCAAGCATCGAACCTGGGGGGACAGGGCCTTCTCCGTTGCTGCCCCCTCCCTCTGGAACTCCCTGCCCCAACACCTCAGACATTCTTCGTCACTTGCCACTTTCAAAACTGCACTAAAAACTCACCTATTCAAATCTGCTTTTAACCTCTAAAGTCAGTCATGTTTGTTTTCGTTCTTCCTTTTCATGTTTATTTAATTTTATTTATTTTTTTCTTACTGTTATGTCGTATATTTTGTTCTTATTATAAATGCTTCTATTGTTTCTGTTTTTAACATGTAAAGTGTCTTTGAGTGCCTTTTAAAGCGCTATATAAATAAAATGTATTATTATTATTATTATTATCATCATAGACTGGGGAGGTATTCTGCAAAGGAGTACTCACTGTCTCAGATCTGTCCTGGTCTACCTGTCCCCTCTGAGTTTCTAGACCTCAAGGAGGTTTTTAACAAGACTTCTTGAAACCTGGTGGGGCTGCGTTCTTCTTTATGGAGGACAAGTCCTGGCCTTTCATTGAATAAGACTTAGGGGTCGATCACACCGAGATGCATCGCAACAAGTGCGGACGCTTCAAAAACGCCCCTTTGAAACAAAACAGCTAATGAAATCAGCTAACCTCTAACCCCCTAACCTCTAACCTCTAACCCCCTAACCTCTTAACCCCCTAACCTCTAACCCCCTAACCTCTAA
Organism: Anarhichas minor; assembly: GCF_050575085.1. Taxonomy (NCBI): domain Eukaryota; kingdom Metazoa; phylum Chordata; class Actinopteri; order Perciformes; family Anarhichadidae; genus Anarhichas; species Anarhichas minor. The sequence goes on along the minus strand of NW_027466473.1, from coordinate 24,301,930 downwards.
CCCCCTAACCCAGGCATGGGCAAACTACGGCCCGCGGGCCGGATACGGCCCGTTGGGCTTTTTAATCCGGCCCGTCAAATATTGGTACAAAATTGTCCAAACTATAATAAAGACTAGAGCTGGGCAGTATACAGGTTTTAATTTCCCTTATGATATGAATTCTTCACACATCATTATACCGGTGCATAGCCGAAACAACTGCTGTCTGCTTTCAACAGGCAGCTAAATGTATTCTTTGCTGCTAATGCACAGCGGTCAGCGCTAGTTATCTTATATGTATTGAGAGGGAACCCGAGTCATGGTCATAACTTTATAACACAACAATTAACAACCCACAACTAACGCTCTTTAACAGAGAAAAACACAACAGCACACAACAGTCTGTGACACATAAACAATTTGTAACACTAATAATTGTACATTTATAAAATTTCACCGCCGAACTGCATGCTGGGTACAGCTCGCGAGCGAGCCTGCTTGCTAGCACAACAGTCTGCTAACAGCTGGGAGAGGCTCCGTCGCTCCAGTTACGTTACATTAAAGAACAGAACAGAGCGATGCAGGATGAACAAAGACAGACCGGAGATGCACCGATAGAGTTTGACACATATGCAACGCTGATTACCGTGTAATATGTGTGGTATTTGTTATAAATGTACATTGGTGCAAAGAGGCGATAAGAAGCTGTACAGGGAGGGGCTTAGGACCCAGGGGAATGTAGGTGAAGGAAACAGGAAGAGACGGAAGACACGCCACACAAACAGCTGTTCACCGCTCGTCACGATCCTGTAGACCAGTGATTCTCAACAGGTGGTTCATCGTGGACCCGTTTTCTGTGGGTTGCGGGCCTTTGCTTTATGCAGCGGAGTTATTCACGCTCCTTTCCAGCATTTACGGCACTTGTTTAGCGGTGCAGGAAAAACACCGACCAAAGCGTTGTAAATCACGTCACGTGATGCAGTTTAGCCAATAAAATAAAGGTATTATGATACGTTTCCTGACGGCAGTGAGATGCACCCACACCGTGACACAGGGGGGAGAGACGAGGAAAGACATTACAGAGCAGAACTCTGATAATGTTAGATGTGACAGTCAAAAAATACCGTGTAAGATCCCAGCTAACTGATGAACACCTCAGATCTGTTCTGAGAATTGCCACAACCAAACTGACACCAAACGTTGACGCACTGGTTAAAAAGGGTGACCAACAACACTGTTCCCACTGAAATTAAATGCAAGTTACTTTTTAGGTCATGGCTTTTACTTGTAATTTATATTAGTTCACACAAACACTCCATTCATCTGCTACTGGCCCGGCCCGTCTGTCAAATTTTAAAACTCAATGTGGCCCCCGAGCCAAAAAGATTGCCCACCCCTGCCCTAACCTCTAACCCCCTAACCTTTAACCCCCCCTAACCTCTAACCCCCTAACCTCTAACCCCCTAACCTCTAACCCCTCTAACCTCTAACCCCCTAACCTCTAACCCCCCTAACCCCTAACCTCTAACCCCCCTAACCTCTAACCCCCTAACCTTTAACCCCCCTAACCAGGGGGAAATTATATAGTTCATCGTAATTAACTATCGCTAACATCAATGTCTGTTCCAACCACATCTACCAGCATAGAAACAGGAAGTCAGTGGAAGTAGTAAAGCCCGCCTCTTGCTTGATTTGATTGGCTGCCTTGGTCAATTGGGACATTAATGAGCGGTGCAACTGCAAAAAGTTGAGAACATCTTACTTTTTATGCCTGAAAACGTACAGTAGGAAACAATGGTTTTGCGGGCGACGGCTTTCTAGAAACATGTCTCAGTGTGGTCGGCGCTACCACAAAGAAAAACTGCACCTCAGTTCAGCCATGGATTGCAAAACCAGTGTTCTATCAGTTCAGGTTTTTAGTCACCAGTGTCGGCGCACTTGCATGTAGTCCATCCCCACCACCTTCACATCCCTTCACCCTATTTCACCCCTGGGAAGTACGTCTGGTTGTCTATGCTGGACTTTCTCGTCAGGGGGGAATCCAGGGAGCTGTCTCTATGATTCCCTGTCTGGATGGTCATCAACCGTTTGGCTAACCGCCTCCACTTCCCACGTCTCCAGGTTCAGACCTGTCACACAAAGTCTGCTTCGTTTTATACTGTTTATCTTGCAATCGTTGTTACAGAACTAAACTTTTGGATCGAATTTCACTGTCTCACTGTTACCTCAAGCATCGCCGCCCCAACAGTCCTCTGCAAAGAACCACAACTGCATGTTGGTAGAAAACGGGAAGTAAACGTCAGTCTGCTGTGTTGAAGTCTGATGAACCTCCCTTCTTTGTGTACTTTGTATTTCCTCCTTTGATCTGGATGGAAAAGACTCCTCCAGTCACCAGATGACTGAGCATCCTGTAGAGCCAACATCCTATTTGGTATTATATTATTCTCCATCCGTCTTCATCATTATAAAACCACAACACAACAAATGTTGAGGATGACTAGTTTTCACTCCTGCCACCTAAAAAGAGTCAATGAAATGTCTGATGTTACTATTTCTAATTTAAAAGATTTTGGGTAGGAATTTGGCTCTTTCTTGAGGGAATAGTGTAGTAGCAGAAGTATTTTATTTATTCGTTTTTTTAATTAAACCTTTTTTTAACCAGGCAAGTCATTAAGAATAAATTGTATTTACAATGGCGTTCTGGCAAAAGGCAAAATCTAAACAAAAAATCACAAGTTAGAAAGACAGCAACACACAACCGAACATTTCCAACACACCCATTACTAACACACAACCACAAACAAGCATTACATGAAGACGTTATTCTTATTAAACAGTAGAAACGAAGCAGACTTTGTGTGCCGGGTTTGATCCTGGAGACGAAGGGAAGTGTAGTTTAGTGTAGTGGGGGAAGGGTGAAGGGATGTGCCGGTGGTTGGTGCACTATTGATGACCTTTGGTCCATTGATTTTCCGTCCTATCAGAGACAGAAGTTGAAGGTATTTTAAAACCTTAAATATTTTTGTGGCTTTTGAGAAAACACTGAGAATCCAACTCCACCTGCTCCTCCCTCTGAGCACCCGACGCATCATTCAGCAATTTAAGAACTTTAACAAAAGCAAGACATTCTTTTTTTAGAAACTCCAGCAGCTCATTTACTCGACTGCTTTTCTGTCCCATAATAACACATTCTTTGTTAGATTCACTTTTATTTGATCTTGAACTTTGTCTGACACTTCTTGATTTTAACAAATGGAGGAAAAATGGAAACAATTTTTGTGGAAAGATTTTGTTTATTGATTTAAGATTTATTGAAGCGTATATAACTGACCAGGTTTAATTATGATAACAAGCCTATTCAGCTTTTAATACTTCTTGTCAAAGGAAAAATTTTGTTTTCTGAAAAAGTACTGGCAAAAAATTCTGAAGCATAAAAATTCAAAAGCGGGGTGTTACAATTTCATACATTATAATGATGACGATTATTATTATTTTATATTTTAACAACTTGAGAAAGCCTGTCATACTGAATTGGCATCAATATTCATAACTCCTCCGTGTCACATTAGTGTTCAACATGATCCCGGCATGATGCTCTAAATGAATCCTGTGCAAAGTGAAAGTATTTACAGATATTATTTAACTATCGCTTCATTTCCTTTGAGCCACTTTCCTGTTGTGAAACAAAGCGATAATCCTCTGCTTGATCTCTTTTATTTGCAGCCCGTAGATGACGGCGTTGAACGCAGGCAGAGTCACTTCACACAGGACGGACACCACTTTCCTGTAGTCGCACTTTGAGTGAAATAAGAGTTTAGGCCGCTGGATATGAAGTGACGTGTCACATGACGCTGCTTTGGTTTGGTCTCCCTTCTGCTGAGTCATCTAATGAAAACATGACCTCACTGTTGTTCAGCACCAGTGTGTGTTTGCTGTCGTTACAGTGACAGTTTGTTAATTAGTACCAGAAGCAGAAGGAACTCTTCAGGGAAGCTTCGGCCTCCCACCTCGACACCAGCTGAACTCTTTCTCTAAATAACATGAAGTCACCAGCAGGTCTGCTCCCCCGCCGGGTTTCAGCCTTTCAAACAACATCAACAGTCAAAAGATCAAACGACTTTCTCAGTTTAATGACTTTAAAGAATCAGGGAATGGTTTCAATATCTCTAAAACTCTTTTTCCTTTACCTGTAACATGATTAAATGTTTGAATAATGAGGAATCTCACTCTCCACCTTTCATAGAAAAAACATGTTTGTACAATCTGTGACTGTTTTTAGATACTTGTTCTCCAACCATGTCTGTATAACATGTGTTTTTGCACCATATTTAATATTACATTCAGCCTTTATACCACAGGCAAGCCAGGCAAGGCTGCACAGCCACATGGGACAATGAATCACGTCTATTTGAACCCTTTTAGACCGAAAACCTCCGACATTTGAAGATTTCTGCCGTTTGGATAGTGAGCACTTCTGTTGTACTACTAAAGAACCTCCTTATTGTCAGAATACATAACACAGCCATACATCCTCTGACCGTCCTCCGTCCTCCGTCTGTGGCTGTAAAGTTTCATGACGCTGTGATTATCCTCCAGGTCATTTTATACAATGACGTCAAGTTTAGTCTCACTCTGTGAAGATGCTTCTATGAGGACTAACATCCTCACACATGGACACAAGCGAGCTCATTAGATCCACAAGAGTCTCGGCTGTCCAGTCAAGTCACATTAATTCACTTCAATTCACAAGTTTAGGTTTAGGGACACGTAAAAATATCGAAAAACTGCATGTGATCATCGTTACATAGACGTGTCTGTGAAGCGTGGTCCCACAGGAACCTTCTTCATTCACAGACCTGCAGGTGAGAGACTGAGTGTGACTTCCTACCGCCTCCCTGACATGCGAGCATGTACATTTATTTAGGAAAGTTGCTCAACTTAAGTGCAGTACCAACTGGAAAGCTCCTGCTGTATTAGCTAATCTACAGGTCCCATCCTTTGGAACCATTTATCAAACAAACATGGTCAATGTCAGCGAGTTTTGAGTTCATATTTATAGTTAAAGTTGTATTTATATGAACGTTAACGGGTCCAGAGTGGGGGGGGGGGGGGGTGGGACTAGCATCAAAGACTGATGTTAATCCAGCCTTGAGTTCATGTAGCTTTAAAAAGTTACAGTTGCTTAAAAACATCCCATCGCTGTTGACTGAGCAGCTGTAGATCGTCCCCCCATCCCCCCCAAAAAAAACCTTCTGGTGCCTATTTGATGACAGGAAGTGACCCCCGCTCCGAGAGTTAAACATCAATCCATTATCCCCCCGTTCCTATTGGACGATGAGTTCAAGGGTTGAAAGAGTCACAATAATTCAGACCATTCGGACAAATGAGTTCACAAAATCAGAAGCTTGACCTTTGAAGACTTGTTTGACTGGATGATTACTTCCTGGATGAGGTGATTTTGAGAATCTTTTATGTTTTGTTTGTTGTGTTTCTTCTGAAAGCTGAAGCATGAGTTCTCTCAATGACTGCAGACTGGTATGTGCGGTTGTTATAACTATTGGGCTGTGATGAGAGTCCTGGAGGCCTCGGAGCTCCCAGGTGTCTCAGTGACCAGCAGGTTAATAGAATTAAAGCTGCAGTGAGGCGTTCAGGGGCCGACGGACAGGGAGACGCTCTCTCTCTCCCTCTCCAGTCTTCTGTCTTTACCCTCTCACTCGCTCCATCTCTCCATCTGTTTCTGATATTCATTCATATTCATGTTACTCAAACACAGCTCTTTGTGTCCAGGATGGGTTTAGCCTAGCTTAGCATTTAGCCTAGCTTAGCATAAAGTCTGGAAGCAGGAAGAAACTGCTTCCTGTCTTTGTGCTAAGCTAGGCCGTTTTGACTCTGGACAGAAAAACCAATGGATGCACTTCTACTTATCACCAATATGTCGTTTTATGGTTGATGGTCAAGTATCAGATGGATTGTTGTGGTTCAGACGTTCAGGATGAATTATAATAACTTTAACATAGTTTTATTTGTCCAATACGCGATACTCAATTCAAACTCGAGGCCACGAATTTGATGACTTTAGACTCAACTTTTTGGTGGAAATTGTATTCAACACAAACGTTCCAATGACTCGTGACTTCACTAAGACTTTGAGCCTTTTGACTTGAAAACACTTGATAACTTCGTATGTTATTTAGTTTATCTAATTAATTTTCCTTCATCTTCTCAGGTTAACTTGAACACTATTCAAGTCAAACACTTATTCCAGCTTTGTGTGATCTGACAGCATCCGATCACTGAGAGTCACGTTACTGAGCTGCAGTTGGAAAAGATGAAATAAAAAGATGATTCTGTTTGTGTACAAAAAACGACGAGACCAGACGCCAATGACTTCACAGAGAACTCTGACTGGTGCTGGACTCAAAGCTCAAAGTTCAGTACTTGACTCATGACTTGCAGAACAAGGACTCACATGGACATTGAACCTGCTAACCATTAGCATGTTAGCATTGTAGCATTGACCAGTTAGTGGCTCTGTTTTACTCTCTGACGTCGTGTATCTTCTATCTCAGGATGTAGATCCCAGAAGCTTTCATTAGTGTCTGATGAGCATCTATCACTGGGCCTCTCCCAGCGGCTTAATTACCTCCACAAGCTGCTGATAAGTGTTTTTATACGGGACATGCTCACGGTGGACCTCGTTAATGATCACATCGGGCGGTGATGAACTGGTGGACCATTAGGGGGGCGATGTGGTCCCGGAGCTCCCAGCATGCAACAGTTTGAACTAACTTTGAGTTTGTAACCAATAACAATAACAGCGAAGTTTCACTTCACAGATTAACTTGTGACGTCTCGTGTGTCTCAGAAACGTGTCAAATATCTTTCTGTTTGTATCGAGTTTAATGCTGACGTCATCAAACGGATCATTAAACTCTCACAAGAGAAAACAGGAAGCAAATGTAACTTTCAGATCTTTAACATCGACACCGATAGCGGATCATTGATGATCCACATCGAGTTAGTTGTTTAGTTACAGCAGCTGGTCTACGAGGCTCTGAAGTCATTGAACCATCATCCATGTGAAACATTATCATTTCACTTTATTAAAGTCTCACTGTAGTTTATTCTGCAGTTATTTTATGTTGAAGATGTTGGCAGGATGAGGGTTAAACACAGAATCATTCGTGAAATTTAACAAAACTTTCATAATCTAAACAATTTGTTTGTTCGTTTTTTAAATCAGAAGAAAATTAGAACTCTTTCTAAATCGACCAGAGAAGTATTATATCATAAACACCCACAGCACTCGATACCAGCGGAAGGTCGACGACACGGTTTAGTAAAAACAAGCAAGTACGGATTAGAAGCTGCAGATCTGAGCGGGACACAAACGATGGTGCGTTCAGGTGCTCCTCGGATGGTCCCAGTAGTTCTTGTGAATTCATTAACAACAACATGGACGCTATAAAGAACACATGCTGTATTTCACTGCTGCAACAACACGGGAGCTGTTTTTGAGTTCAAACTTGAAAGGGCGTTCATGTCGGGAACTCGTGTAATTGGTATTATTCCGACGCAACCTGAATGCAGCACAAACGCCCTGTTAACCCAAAACAGAACCTCCTTTGTGAAGGTTATTAATTGAGTGACGTGTTCTCTTGACGTGTTGTTTTAGGCTTTTATCAGACAGCTGCTGGCCCCTCTTCCTGGTAGTGTGACCCGGTTCTGAATCTCTTCCTGGTGTGAAGTACCGGACTGTACCGGACTACTTTCACTCCGGTTCATACCCAGATAAAAGTTCCTCACAGTAACTTTCATCTGCATTTATAAACCAGATGTTAGTTGTTGCTGGTGCAAACAGGCAGAGAGAGGTTCAGATATTAAACCACCAAGCAGCTAAAACACGTTTAAGGGGTTCTGGTTCTGACAGAGTTTCCAGATGTCTCAGCAGATGTGGCTTCTTGTAAAACAACAACCAGCAGTTTGTTTCTGGAGTCTGTGAACTGGAGCAGGAAGCTGTGAACACAAGTCTGATGCTTTGAGCTTCTTTATGTCAGACGTGTGAACAAGGAACCCGGTAATCATCATCTTCATCATCATCATCATCATCATCATCATCTTCATTATCATCATCTTCATCATTATCATCATCATTATCATTATCATCATCATTATCATCATCTTCATCATTATCATCTTCATCATCATTATCATCATTACCATCATCATCATTATCATCTTCATCATTATCATTATCATCATTATCATCATTATCATTATCGTTATCATCATTATCATCATCATTATCATTATCATCATCATTATCATCATAATTATCATTATCATCATCATCATCATCATTATCATCATTATCATCATCATTATCATTATCATCATTATCATCATCATTATCATCATTATCATCATTATCATCATCATCATCATCTTCATCATTATCATTATCATCATTATCATCACCATCATTATCATCATCATTATCATCATCATTATCATTATCATTATCATCATCATTATCATCATCATTATCATTATCATTATCATCATCATTATCATCATCATTATCATTATCATTATCATCATCATCATCATTGTCATCTTCATCATTATCATTATCATCATTATCATCACCATCATTATCATCATCATTATCATCATCATTATCATTATCATTATCACCATCATTATCATCATCATTATCATCATCATTATCATTATCATTATCATTATCATCATCATTATCATCATCATTATCATTATCATTATCATCATTAACATTATCATCATTATCATCATCATCATTATCATTATCATTATCATTATCATCATCATTATCATCATCATTATCATTATCATTATCATCATCATCATCATTGTCATCTTCATCATTAACATTATCATCATTATCATCATCATCATTATCATTATCATCATTACCATCTTCATCATTATCATCATCATTATCATCATCATTATTATCATCATCATCATTATCATCTTCATCATTATCATCTTCTTCATCATCATCATCTTCATCATCATTATCATTATCATCTTCATCATTATCATCTTCATCATTATCATCTTCATCTTCATGATCATCATCTTCATCATGATCATCATTATCATCTTCATTTTCATCATTATCATCATTATCTTCATCATTATCATCTTCATCTTCATCATGATCATCATTATCAGACGTCTGGAAGCACAAACACACGTGAGCATGTTGTATAGTGGACGTCCAGAGGAAGACGTTTAGTTTCCGTGTTGTCGTCTGAATGTTTCCTGAAGCTGAGTGAAGATCTGAAGCTTTGACGCCTCGTTCATAGATCCATAACGTCCTAATAACTACTCCATCAAAAGGTAACAGAGGAATACTGGTTGTTTTTATATGTAATGCAGATAAATATAATATACAATGTCATATATGAACTTTTCACATGTTTTTATGTGTAATATTTATCTGAAAAGTAACTAAAGCTGGCAGATAAAAGTTATAAAGTTGCATTAAATGTATTTAATTAAAGTACAAGTACGTAAAGATGTGTAGTACTTGACTAGTAGTACTGATGATCATCAGGTATTCTACAGATGCAGGAAGTAGAAGAACTTTAGATTGGACTTTGGCTCCACCTGTTGGTCACATGACTGCACTGTAAGATAATAATAAGTATGATTTATGTCTCTTGATGCTCCTTTTTTATTCTTTATTTTTCTGACCTAGTTCGACAAGAAGAAGAAAAAATCTTTGTTTCTGATATCGAGGTGTGTTTTAGTTCTTACATTTTATATTCCCTAAAGATGAAGCCACGAGTCTTTACTCTGAACTAAACATCACGATCCTTCAGTGACTCGATTCCATCCGTCATAAATACATCATAAATACATCACAAATACATCACAAATACATCATAAATACATCACAAATACATCACAAATACATCATAAATATATCACAAATACATCACAAATACATCATAAATATATCACAAATACATCACAAATACATCATAAATATATCACAAATACATCACAAATACATCACAAATACATCACAAATACATCATAAATATATCACAAATACATCATAAATACATCACAAATACATCACAAATACATCATAAATATATCACAAATACATCACAAATACATCATAAATACATCACAAATACATCATAAATACATCACAAATACATCACAAATACATCACAAATACATCATAAATACATCACAAATACATCACAAATACATCACAAATACATCATAAATATATCACAAATACATCATAAATATATCACAAATACATCACAAATACATCATAAATATATCACAAATACATCACAAATACATCACAAATACATCATAAATATATCACAAATACATCACAAATACATCACAAATACATCATAAATATATCACAAATACATCATAAATACATCACAAATACATCACAAATACATCACAAATACATCATAAATATATCACAAATACATCATAAATACATCACAAATACATCACAAATACATCATAAATACATCATAAACACATCATAAATACATCATAAATATATCATGAAACAAAGACAAAGAGATGAAAACATCTCATGTGAATGTTTGTATATTTAGTATTTTAACTATTAAAGTAGGAAGATAAATAATATGATTACATAATGATCTACTATAACATTTCATCGTCAAACATCTAAAATCAGATCAAGAGAAGAAAGAGAAAAATACATATTTTATAAATCACAAGTTTGGTTTCATACGTCAGTAACGAATAAGAGAAAAGATCAAGTTATTATTTTATGTATTCTAAATGAAGAGGAACTTCATTCATATGTCCAAACCTGATGCCTACAATACCCACAATGCAACAGGACAGACTTGGCTTTTCTCAGACTCTAGTCCTGCCTTCAACACCCAGGGTTCACATTCCAGTTCCTCCTCCTCTTCCTCCTCCTCCTGGGAGGTTTAAAGAAACACTACGAGAGGAAACCAGAAGAACAGAGTCGACCTGCAGCTTCTCACAGTGAGTCTGAATGAAGCACTTCTGTCTGGGACCTCTTAGTGATTGTTACTGGGATTACTGGGACCACTGGGACTACTAGGACTACTAGAACCACTAGAACCACTGGGACCACTGGGACTACTAGGACCACTGGGACCACTAGAACCACTAGAACCACTGGGACCACTAGAACCACTAGAACCACTGGGACTACTAGGACCACTGGGACTACTAGAACCACTGGGACCACTAGAACCACTGGGACCACTAGAACCACTAGAACCACTGGGACTACTAGGACCACTGGGACTACTAGAACCACTGGGACCACTAGAACCACTGGGACCACTAGAACCACTGGGACCACTAGAACCACTAGAACCACTGGGACTACTAGGACCACTGGAACCACTAGAACCACTAGTAGAACCACTGGGACTAGGACTACTAGAACCACTGGGACTACTGGGACTACTGGGACCACTAGGACTACTGGGACCACTGGGCTGTGAAAGGAGAGTTTGAGCAGACTGAAGTGAGAGGAGCTGATTTGTTGACAGCTGTGCTTTGATTCATGAGTGAATGCAGCTGTTGATGTTTGCAGATACTTCAGTACACAGAGTACTACCTTAATTACAGCTTCCAGGTATATCGATCACTTCCTCTTTACATTTTCAGAGTAATAATAATAATTATATGTACTTTTCTTTTTTAAAGGCAAAACATTCAACAATTTGTTACAATTTGATATTTTGTGCTCTTTTAGTAACAAAATGTCATTCGTTTGGAGTCTCTGATGTGTTTATTTACTTTATTTAACGTCTTTAAAATGTTTCCTCTAAATGAGGCTCTGGTTTGTAAATCAGCTTCACCACATGATGATGATGATGATGATGATGATTCATTCTTCATCCCACAGAGACACTCACTCAGATTACTGGAATTCTTTTGGTGAATTATAAAAGCAGAATCCTGCAGTACCTCTAACGGCCACCAGGCTCTGCTCTGCAACACTTTATTTAACGTATAAAAACACATAAATACGGTCGTTAGATGTAAAAATAATTATTAGATCCTGTTTGAGTTGTGCCATGAATTAAACACACGGTGTTTGTTCATTTGAAAGATAATTTTGCAAGTTTTGTCATGAATAAAGTACAGTAGACTGTGAAAATATGTAATAATAAAGACGACACCTAAAAGCGTCGTCTCTCTGTCTGAAGCTACAATGTGTTTGGTACCAGGATGTTCTCTCAACAACATAGTTCTCTCTCTTCACTGATAGAAAGAGTCGCTGATAAAACACATCAGTTATTTGGGAGCATAGCTAAGTTAGCTAGCTTGTAAGACAAGCAAACAGCCATGTTGGATACCCGAAAGAGGCGGGGCTTCGCATCACTACATATAGAAGTGGACAAAGTCATTATGACGCCACCCGTTGGTTTGTGGACTACAGTTTTAAAGCCTTTAAGTTTGGCCTTTCGGCCATCGCCATCTTGTTTTTTGCAACCAGAAGTGACACTAGTGGGAGGAGCTACAGACAATCGAATGATGGACATTTTTAGGAGCAAAATTTGTGGTAACTTGTTGTTCAAAGAAGTAATAAGTAACATTCATGAAGTGAACCCCCCCACTGTGAAAGAGTTAAAGCTGTAACGGACAACTCCCAGACCGGACAACGCCGTGGTGGAGACCTGTCAATCACCCTGTAGCCCCGCCCCTAAAGCATCCCCTGCTTTATGGTCTGTGTGACTCTAAATGGACCATAATGTACTAAATGAACATCATGCTGTATTGAAGAAGACTTGAAACTAGAGATTGAGACCATAAACTCATGTTTACAATGTTTACTGAGGTAATAAATCAAGAGACAAGTAGAGTCATTTTCTCATAGACTTCTATATATAGGCACAATAAAAAGGCGTTTTTATCCTGTAGTTGGTCTTTAAAACAGACTCAGAGGTCTTTGTTGATGGAATAGTTCTTCAGTTAGCTGTTGTTGTTTTTGTGTAACGTTGAAAGATTTGTATTTGTGTCGGACGTTTTGGTTTTTGAGTTGGAAGCTTGTTTTGTTTCATCGGCTCTGAGGAGAAAAGAAAAGCACTGAGAATCTGTTGACATTCTTCTGCTGATAAGAAATCTCTTCCTTCCTGTTGATGCTCGCCTCTTTCTTCTTCTCTTTCTATTTCTGTGTCCCTCTTGTTTCTGTCTCAAGACGCTTTAGTCTTAATCCAGAAATAATTATTTTCGCTCATCAAAAATGATCAATATTAAGTTAGATATGATTAATTTATTAGATACAATTAGAAATAATACAACTAGAAACAATCAATCTAGACCAGCTCCTACAAAGTAAAAGCCTGATGTTTTTATCTGTTGGATGGATTTTAAATAAATGTGGTTCATCATTCAGGATGATCTGTAATAACTTTATTGATCCTCTGACTTTTCATCGTAGCTCCATCATCAGGTCAACATGTTAATGTGTCCAACACTTTAGCTAATGTTAGCATGCTAATAAGCTAAGCTAAGGCAGTGAGCATTATATCTGTCAAATATCAGCATGTTAGCATGTTAGCATGGCAACCCAAAGCGATGGACGGGTCAGACAAACAGAACTTTCACCCAGGAGACAGATGTTCATGTCTCCGGTTAAACCAAAAGTCAACGTTGACTTAGTTTACGTTTTGTTACGTAACAAGCAAACTTATTTAAAACACAAACAAAAACACAAACTTGTTTTGTTACATTTCACATCGTTACGTTTTACTTTCATAACACATTTTCGCACGTTTATATATTTTTTCCAACTGTTTGTTTTGTTCTGAGTTCATGTTGTGTACCTTCATGTGTATTTATATCGACTCAGAGGCTCTAAAGACAGCAAACTTTAGACCAGATCCTTCACTTTTTACCTTTCACAATAAAAGCCCCTCTGTATATATAATATTTGCAGTTCTTTGTCTTGTTTTTTCCTCCCCTCCCTGTTGATTAACGTTCTTTAGAATGGTAGTGATGACCACCGATAAGTCCTTCGATTACATTTAAACTGGGTGAGACAGGTGTGACGTACAACAAAGGCTGGAATTAAACCGGTGTCGTTGTGGTTTTGTGGCGTGCGAACAGAGACAAACATTATGAAAAAAGATTATTTGATTGGGATATCAAGGGCGTTGTAGTCCTGTGCAACAACGGACTACACGTTAAAGACACGGAGTCTGTAGAGACACGTCGAATAAATACAAACAAAATACGTTTTTTTTTTACCGTTTTCCTGAATTACGACTTTGTTTTTCTTCTTTTTTTTGACCTGCTGGATCAAAACCCTGCCGAGTATTTCTTTGCTATAGAAACAGGAAACAGTGGCGAGGTGTTCGTGATCAGAGACGCTGTGTTTTGTATCGTACAGGTTTGGTTCTGGTCCTCCAGTCTCTCCGTGTGGTGAACGTTAAATCATGGGGGCCAAAGACCTCAGCGTGACCTCTGACCCCGAGGGGTCCCGACCTCCTGCCCGACGCCGGAGTCCCTTCAACAGCGTCAAGGTTCGTCTGCTCTCGTTGGCTTTTAAATGGAAAAATGTTGCATTCTGTTTATTAAAAAACAAGATGTTTAACAGAAATAATACAAAGATTATTTTTTTTGTGAAAACAAACTGAACAATAAATTACAACAATTTTTGTTTTGTAATTTCAACAATTTTAAGCTTTTTTCCCCTGATTCAACACAGAAGTTAAAAGTCTCTTTAAAGTCTGTCGGTGTGAGATTCTCCTTCATCACTGATGTTGAATCAGAGATGTCTCCTCTACGATGTTATGAGTGTTGATAGAGCTGCTACAATGTTAGCTTAGCATAGCACCGATCAGGCCGAGCTCCATTCAGAAAACAAATATTTTAAAAGTTATTTGCTTGTCGTCTTGTGGAGAGAACTAACAAAACATGAATTCAAACTTTTTACAAATCAGCATCATTATGTAGTTATTTCGGCATCTTTTTTATTTGTTTATTGTAATTAAATCACAGCTAAACTGATTATTTTGGGTTCATACAGCTGGAGTGTGAGGCGTTTAGTTTCCACAACATGAACTAAGCAGCAATCTGACCGTTTGTATTTGATTCAGCAGATTTTGTGTTTAACTTCAGGACTTGTTGTTGCTTTGAGGAGAAAGTTGACTTCCTGAAGCTCATCCTGGTTTTGTTCTCTGAGGTCACAAAGGTCAACGTTTCCTCTACGAACCAAACCGATGAGCTCATCGTGTCGTTGGTCTCTCATCACGTCTTCTGAGTGCTTTTTATTAATTATCAGGATCATAGATTAATGAAAATTAAAACTTATTTGATAAATGAAGTGTCTTCTTCTCTCTCCTTCTTCTTCTCCTCCTCCTCTCCTCCTCTCCCCTTCCTCTCCTCCTCTCCCCTTCCCCCTCCTCCTCTCCTCTCCTCCTCCAGTTCTTTGTGTTTTGTCACAGTCTTCTTCAGCTGGCTCAGCTCCTGGTGTCTGGTTACATGAAGAGCTCCATCTCCACCATCGAGAGACGTTACGGTCTCTCCAGCCAGAAGTCTGGTCTGCTGGCTGCTTTCAACGAGGTCAGAACCACAACGTCCTCTCATGTCGTCTCATGTCCTCACATGTCCTCATCTCCTCTCATGTCCTCTCATCTCCTCTCATGTCCTCTCATGTCCTCACATCTCCTCTCATGTCCTCTCATGTCCTCACATGTCCTCTCATCTCCTCTCATGTCCTCTCATGTCCTCACATGTCCTCTCATCTCCTCTCATGTCCTCTCATCTCCTCACATGTCCTCATCTCCTCTCATGTCCTCACATCTCCTCTCATGTCCTCTCATGTCCTCTCATGTCCTCACATCTCCTCTCATGTCCTCTCATGTCCTCTCATCTCCTCTCATGTCCTCACTTGTCCTCATCTCCTCTCATGTCCTCACATCTCCTCTCATGTCCTCTCATGTCCTCACGTGTCCTCTCATGTCCTAACGTGTCCTCTCATGTCCTCACATGTCCTCTCATGTCCTCACGTGTCCTCTCATGTCCTCACATGTCCTCTCATGTCCTCACATGTCCTCTCATCCTCTCATGTCCTCACATGTCCTCTCATGTCCTCACGTGTCCTCTCATGTCCTCTCATGTCCTCTCATCCTCTCATTCACATGTCCTCTCATGTCCTCTCATGTCCTCTCATGTCCTCACGTGTCCTCTCATGTCCTCTCATCCTCTCATGTCCTCTCATGTCCTCTCATGTCCTCTCATGTCCTCACATGTCCTCTCATGTCCTCACGTGTCCTCTCATGTCCTCTCATGTCCTCTCATGTCCTCACGTGTCCTCTCATGTCCTCTCATGTCCTCACATGTCCTCTCATGTCCTCACGTGTCCTCTCATATCCTCTCATGTCCTCTCATGTCCTCTCATGTCCTCTCATCCTCTCATCCTCTCATGTCCTCACGTGTGTGTGTGTGTGTGTCCAGGTAGGGAACACGGTCCTCATTGTGTTCGTGAGTTTCTTGGGGAGTCGTGTTCACCGGCCTCGGTTTATTGGAGGCGGAGCTCTGCTGGCCGGCCTCGCCTCGCTGCTGATGGCGCTGCCACACTTTGTGGGCGGAGCCTACGACTACACCGACCGCATCAGCTGTGAGACCACACACACACACACACACACACACACACACACACACACACACACACACACACACACAGTTTCATGGTCCCCATAACGCTTCTGGATCCTGCAGATTCATTGACCGCCTCAGATTTTTTATTCTTTATTCGAATAAATTAAAGACTGAATCTGGTTCACACTAATGAACCATTTCATTCAAAATAATAATAATAATAATTGTAATTATAATAACTATAATTATTATTATTATTATTATACACTTTACAAAGGGGATAGTAAATTTAAATATTAAAATAATAAAATGAGAAATATTTAAAAACATTAATCACAGAAATAAACAATTAAGCAGTGATGAGAGACGAGTACGAGTATAAATGCATTAAAGAGAGATATGCAAATATATATTATGAGTTCTGGACTCATAATATATATATTACATGTTGGTGTAATTAGTGTTTATTAGATTATGTTTTCATATTTTTAAAAGTCATATCAACTGATTGCAAAAACGTAAACACACAAGAGCAAAAGGAAACATTTATCTAAACCCGGAAAGAAAAAAACATTTCACCGAAAAGTTTTTAGTATTTCTCAATTCTCCAAGAATAACAAGTTCTACAAAAAAAAGAAAATGCTGCATGTTACATAAATATAAACTATCAGTAAAACTGGTGTTTAAAGAGTCTTTTTTTGAGTTGAGAAGAGACTTAAATGAGAATTTTAAGAAAATTCTAAAAAGAGAAAAGGTAAAAACTTCCTATGAAATGCTGGATTTGCGTAGTAAGATATTATATATCCTGTGTTTCCCGGCAGCCTCCGGTGAGAACAGCTCTGGTCTCTGCCAATCAGAGAGCCCCCTCGCCACCTCGTCCTCCAATCAGAGCTGCAGCCGGCAGGAGAGCCCCGCCCAGCTGGGGGTGTACCCTCTGCTGCTCATGGGTCAGCTGCTGCTGGGCATCGCCGCCGTCCCCATCCAGCCCTTCGGCATCTCCTTCATCGACGACCACGCCAGCAGGAAGAACTCGCCGCTCTACCTCGGTACTTTTTCACTCAGACTCCGGATCACGTGACGTAAAGTGGTAGTGCTTCCGTACGCCAGAGTCCCTTTAGAAGACCTCTCATTCTACAGCAGCAGGGTCCGACAGTCTGACCCTCTCAGTCCTGGTTCTGTCCTCTTCCTGTTTGTACTTTAGGCTCCGCCTCTTTTACCGCCCACCGTCGCATCGTTCTCTGGAACCAGTAAGAACCAGTGTGAGGCTGAAACAATGACACCAGTGACTCTCAGACTTCCTCATGCATTAAACCTCTGAAGAAGATATTTGGTTTCATTTAGACACGAAAACATTATAAGACTTTTCACAGTTTGGTCTTTTTATCGGTATCTTCTGCTGTTGTCTCTTTGTTTGCTGCTTCTCTTCTCTTTCTGCTCCCACATTTACGTCCATGTGTTCAGACGTCTGACAGTCTGAGCTTTGAACGTAGATGAGAACAAACGCAGTTAAAGAGATTTATAGAATTTATGGAATTCTTTCTAACAAACTGCAGAATAAAGAACAAAAAGCTGCTTTAAAGTCTGAGGAATAAGAAATGACTCAGAGCAGAGACGTGACACGCTGAAGATCTTTCTTCAGATTATAGGAACAATAATACAACTAGAAGTCAAAGACCTGAGATCCACTTCTGATCTCAGATGATTTATCTATTTAATAAAACTTAAATCTGTCTGTTACCCCTCAGGGTATGTACAGGTAGTTTAACTAGCACAACCTTTAGGATTCATTATTGGTAGTGTTTATTTATCTATTCATGTATTCTTTTTGTCTATTTCTGTTCTATACCAATTATTTCTATAATTATTACGATACATTTCTGTCAGTTTGGGAAGATTATTTATTTGTTTCCCTTTTTTATTTTATGATAAATGTTTTTTAATTTAATTTAATTGTTTTTTTAGCGTGTGCTAAGTTAAGACGGTGTTACACGTAGTTTCCATTCAGATGAAATATTCAAACATTTGTTTGAATACAAATGAATCTGTTTTTAGATTCAACATTTCCAGCTGAAACTAAACTTCTGCTCTTGTGTTGTTCAGGAATCCTCCTCGCTGTGACCTCCATCGGCCCGGCCGTCGGCTTCATCACCGGCTCCCTCATGCTGCGCTTCTACGTCGATTTTGACAAGTTACCAGAAGGTGAGGAGACAAACTTAAAGTTCAATTATGACACGTCCTCTTAAACCACTTCAGCTGGAGAAACATCTGATATTTAATAGAGATAAACAACAAGTTATTTATTTATATATATATCTATATATATATATATAGATATATATATATATATTAGTGCTGGGCAACGATTAAAATATTTAATCGCGATTAATCTCATTGTTATGGCAAAGTTCAATGATGAATTCAAAAGTAGTGTATTGCGCACTTTTATTTTAAAAGTACTGCTATATGAACTAAAGGGCAATAACATTTGGTTCACGAGATGCAGGCAGCATGTTTTATACTTAGTGTGAATATAATTCATACTTTGTTGGCATCTTATTCTGAAAACCGGATGTTCGTCTGAAGAAACCGGATGTTGTCTCACGTTAATCTTTCCGCTAACTTTCAAAGTCCTTCGCTCGCTCCCGATCTGTGCCGTTTGAATGAGTTTACCGTGAATGTCAGCATATAGGTGCACTAAAATTACTGACTATAGGATGTTTGCTGGCTTTTATCCCACTGTTCTTGTCATCCTCTTGTTGTTATGTATATGTATTGTCTCTTGTCTTTCAATAAAAAAAATGAATAAATAAATAACAAAAAAATAAAAAAATCATAATAAATAAAAAAAATGCGTTAACTCGCGCTAAAATAATTGTCGGCGTTAATTAATGAATGCGTTAACGCGAAATTAACGCGTTAACTTGCCCAGCACTAGTACATATATATATATATTTATATAAATATAAATATATTAAAGTGACATTCGGCAGCTGTGACCTCTGTGAACGTCTGCTGTCAAATTATTTAAATAATGATGGATTTGAGATTTGGGGTCAGCTTTTATTAATTATTATACTTGTATATTATTTTCACTATTATGCTAATAATATCATAATACTAATTATTATTAATGTATTAATAATATAATTATTATTGTTTAGTATTATTATTATACTAATATGATTATTATCATTATTCTTGTGATTATTATAATTATTGTTCTTGTTCATTATTATTCTTGTTATTATTATTGTACTAATTATATAATACTAATTATTATTATTATTCAGTGTCAAGTATCGTTACAAGTGAAACCCTGCAGTTATGTTTCAGTAACAAAACTTTACATAAAGTCAAAATAAGCATCTGTGGTACGTCACTGCGTTGGTTAACGGGAGACTCTACGGGCTGCACTGGTCATCTGACACTTCTCCTTTCAGACTGTAGATTTCTACTAAATTCACCGAAAGATAACGCCTCAGTAATGCCTTTCATTCCTCTCTATGTGCTGAAGGTTAACACAGAGGGGTTTGTTCACACATCACTCACACACTCATTTATACATTTATTAATAATAAAAACATGGAGGTAATAGATTATTATAACCTGTTGACCGAATTTTATTATTTATGGATATGCAAATGTCCCTCTGTAAAAACCTTTGACTTTGGTATGTCAACAAAATGTATCCAAAGTTTAGATTTATGTTCTGGAAATGTATTCAAATTAGATAATTACTCATTTGCATATGCAGCTGACCAACCGTAGGACAAGATGGGCGTGAGAACGGATAGTTTTATCAAATATTAAAGATGATTGTTTTTGTTACTGTTGAAAATTGGAGACATTTTTATAAACTACAGATGTTTTCTCAAAGTAGCTAAAAGCTAACAAGCGAATCACTGTCCAGTACCTTCAGATGTCCGACATCGTAGAAACATCGTGTTTCAGCTCGTTAAACTCTCAGTTATTATTTCTGTGGAGAGAAGATGAATATCGGTAATCTGAGCAGAATCATCGGAGCGTTTCTGGTCGCATCATTTGACCTCGACTCCTGTTTCAGGATGAGTTTGCTGATCCGTGAAACTCAGATGCTCCGGACGCCGTCACGCCTCTCGGATTAATGGAGCTTGACTTTCTTTTGAGCCTTGTTTAAACAAAAAACTATTTTTCTTTTCTACCATGTGGTATGTGTGACCGGATTGTGTGAGTCAGCATATGTGCGGGTGTATGTGTGTGTAGCTGTTTCTATGTGTTCATGCATGCATGTATAATATGTATATGTAGGGGGTTGTTTTGTTTCATAATGCACCCGTTTTGAGGTGTGTGTGTGTGTGTGTGTGTGTGTGTGTGTGTGTGTGTGTGTGTGTGTGTGTGTGTGTGTGTGTGTGTGTGTGTGTGTGTGTGTGTGTGTGTGTGTGTGTGTGTGTGCATCTAGCTGTGTGAGGAATTTGGGGACCTTGACCTGGAGAGTGAGGACAGTTTGAATTGTGGGGACATTGTCTGGTCTTCTTCAAAGGGCTGTTTGAGGATTGTGATTAGGAAGTTTAAGGCTTGAGGTTACAATTAAACAAGTAACTTAACTTTTTTTTAAAGTTAGCATAAGGGTCCTTGTAATGCATATGCTAGTTCAGGTCCCCACAAGGGCTAATGTTTGTGTATGGGTGTGTCCAGAAGTAATCAGTTGGCCTTTGTTCTGCATAAAAATCAGTATTTTATTGCTGAAGTGTTATGTGACTCATTAACAGTCAGCATGTTGTTTTATTGGCTGATGTTGAGCTTTGCTGCAGACATCAAACTTCATAAGAACTGAAGTATGTTCAGAGAAGGCCACATCTTCTCACTGACGCAGATTAGATTTATGTATTTAAAAGGTTTCACTGACACTTCAAATGTTCATACTCTTCTCTAAAATGTTATTTAAACAGCGAAACAACAGTTAAATGTTTGAATTAGAGCTGACACAATCACTCAACCAATTGTTTCGTCATTAATGAAAAGATGTTCTGCAGCTTTGTCTGTTCAAATCTGCAGCAACATCTTATAGAAGCTTTACTTCAAGTTGGGAAACAAACTACAGATCAGGTTACAAACACAATACAAAGAGAAAATTATACCTGAGGTACATTGTGTAATGCAAACCGGATTAAGTGCAGTCAGACCTGTTGAGGTGTGGCAGTGGTGCTGCCCTGTTCTCTTGCAACATTGTTTTTAACCCAGCATACTTTTAAGATTAATTTATTCAGGTCACATGAAAGAAAATCCATCATTTAGCAGCTAAAAGAGACAGATATCCCTCAGGAGACACAAACACAAACACAAAAATAAACAAAGCACATTGACTTTGAGACGAGGGAACCTGAGGTGCAAAAATGTTGAAGTTACAAGTTGTTACGTTTATGCTGCGTAATGCTGTTGTTGTTCCTTGTTCCTTTTATTTTCAATAATTAGTGTCACGATCAGGCTTTGCCTTGTGTGTTCTGTGTCTTTGTGTAGCTTCACCCTCCTCACTCTACCTGTCAGTCACTCCCTCCTCATCAGCACAACTCTCCTCACCTGTTCAAGCCACTTTACAAACCCCTGTCTCTCAGTCACTCACTGCCAGGTCACTGTTTGTGTTCTACCCGCCCGTTTGTCTCGTCCTGTTCCCGGTTTCCCACGTCTGCCTGCCCTGCCTCGTCCTGCCAGATTTCCCCCCTCGTCTCTTGTCTCGTCCTTGGATTCCTGTTGTGTTCATTATTCATTAAAACCCTTTTCTCACTGCATCTGACTGTCTGCGCTTGAGTCCTCATCATGCCCCGTGACAATCAGGCCCTTGTTCTGTCAGGGCCCGGTACTAAACTCTGTTTGATATTCTTCGACATGTGCGGGCTCCTGAAGTCGTCCTGCAGAGGTTATAGATCAGAGATGTCAGCCATGAAGCTGAACCAGGTGGTCATGGTTAGTGTGTAGTTTTGATGATTTGCGGCAGCGTCATGCTGGTTCTGATACAATCAATAAAACTTGGCAAGTAAGATTTCACAAGAAAGAGAAGTTTGCTGAATTTCAAGCGTTGAATAATGTTTAATTAATAACTCATTTATTGATATTTGATTGGTGTAGCAAAGCCCAGTCGGACAACGGTGAAGCTTACAGATGTTTCCAGAAGCGTTTATTGATGTTGAACCATCGACTGTATTTTTACTTTCCTTCCCTTCACATCTTCAGAAACCACCGTGAGAGCTGCAGATACAAACACACATGAGCCCGCACAAGCATAAACATTCATCAGATGCCATTAAACTTTACATGTGGGCGTTAATCAAACAATGTTCTCACATATATCAAAAGCTATAAATAGCATTAGCATCACATTACAGCGTGTCAATTTAGCCATTTCCTTTAAGCTAACATTAGCATCCTGTTGCAATATTAATAACTTCAACCAGCCTTTTACAGGTTAATTGAAATCAAATGTCACTTAACTCGTTGATAAAGCAGTGAAATACATCATACTTGTGCACAATCATTCATAATATAACCTTTATATTGCAGAGGAAGATCTTACGAACACATTTTCCTTCCGTCAATTTTCTGGTAAAGGTCTGGTAAAATAAAGATCTGGTAAAATAAAGGTTTACAGGAGAAAGTCTCCTTATTAACAGAACTTTATAAGAGTCATTTACAACTGTGGCATTATTATTGCAGAGATACACAAATACGATTCATCATTTAATGTTGAATAACTGACGTTGGCTCTTCATTCCTCTTTGTTCTGTTTTTTATTTTTTTATAGCTGATTGTGATCGGTCACGTTCTCTTCTTCTTCTTCTTCTTCTTCTTCCAGCCCAGATCAAGTTGACCCATAAGGACTTACGCTGGGTGGGAGCCTGGTGGCTCGGCTTCCTGGTGGCGGCCTGCCTCCTCTTCCTCACAGCGCTGCCGTACCTCTTCTTCCCCAGGAGCATCTCCAAAGAGGTGAGATGAAGCAGGAAGTATATTCTGTATAAAGATTACAACCTTTAGACCTTATTGTTGAAACCATGTGACAGTTTATATAGAAGTCAGCTGGTTATGGCCAAACAAATGTCAGTAAATGTGTTTTTCAACAAGATAAAAACAGACCAGGGTCAGAATAACGTTTGATCAAAGATGATTAAGATGAAATATTTTTAAAAGATGCTCATAAACTGAACTCCAGTCAGCTCAACACGTTGTAACAGAAATGTGTTTTGTTGCTTTTGGCTCAGTCTCTGAAGCAAAGTTCAACTCTGCACATGTTTTAAAAACGAAACAAGCTGATTGCTCAACAGTTTCCTTCTAAAGTCACAAAACATCAGGCTGAAGCCAAACTCCAGCACTTTCACTTTTAAACACATTTCATCTCAGATAGAGGACGTTACACTTCCAGATGTTTGAGCTCTTGTACACCAACACGGAGTACTGCAGATGTTAACTAACTGCTGACTTCTTTCAACACCTGAGGCTCTGAATATATCACACTGTTGGAGTTTATGAGTTTATGGTCTCAATCTCTAGTTTCAAGTCTTCTTCAATACAGCATGATGTTCATTTAGTACATTATGGTCCATTTAGAGTCAAACAGACCATAAAGCAGGGGATGCTTTAGGGCGGGGCTACACAGTGATTGACAGGTCTCTACCAGAGACGTATACGGCGTCTCTACGACGTCCACAAACCAACAACAACTACGTCCACTTCTGTGTTTGTATTGTTCATAATGACCTCCAGACTGCTACATGTTTCACATATCTCTCAGATTAAGATCAAACCCGACACAAAGTGAGGAAACAATCTCTCTTTAAATGTTTCTTCACACTTTCTCTTAGTCTGTTTTGGGGTTCAATGTAGTTTACTTCCTTTCATTCTACAAAAATAATCATTTAATGATCTAAATTATGTCTAAAAAGTGTATTAAACTTATAGCCTTGTTTTTACATCCTTACTAAGTAAAGCTCTCTCTTGCGCAATGATAATAAAATTGAAAGTGACTGAAGTTTGGCTTCACTCAGCTGCCAGATAAGATTCTGGACTTTGGCTGCTGTTTGTGTTTAAACGCAGGGAGGCGTGTCAGATACAACATGGTGTTGAGCAACTTGCTGGCACCATCTCTTCATCTCTTACAGGAAACGTTTGCAGTGGAAGGTTTGATTTTGTGTTGGAGCCAAAACTCCTCCTCAAACTGAGCACTGAGACGCTGAGAAGGTGTTTAGAAGAGAAAGCAAACTGGTTCCACACATTTCTTATAGTTTATAAAAGGACAGACGGAGTTTTAAATCACAGTGTTGTGACCTCAGGTCAGTTTCAGAGTCTGGTCACAGTTTCAACATCCACAAGAAGTTTCAGAAGCCGAGCGTCTGTTCTTTAGCAGACACATTGATCATAAAGTTGTTTTGTATCGACTGCTGGTCAACATTTCTCACATTTTATACTCGTTCAGGTGTCTGAATATGTAAATGAGAAGAACTATATTGTGGGTTTGGCTGCATTGACCCTCTATAGGTTACGTACCATCCCTGGTGGATGAACCCTCACGTAGATCGACTGATAAACAAAGCGCTTCACCTCGAGGCTCGGCTGTCTTCTATCAGAGGTTAAAATCTAGACAATAAACTAAAGACAAGCCTGGTCATGATTTCTTCCTTAGACCACCAGGTCAGGATGAAAAGTTCTCTCATGTCTCAACTTTAAAACCAATGTGTTTATCCAACTGAGTTTGGTGTACATCTCTGGACGTCCTAACACAGACCATATAGCACTCACATGCCATTCAGAGGACACGTTTATCTAAAGGTGCTCACAGAGCCCCTGAGTGTAAACTTTCCCAGCATGCAGGGCCTCCAGCTGATTTCCTATAAGCAGCAGCGACTGCAGACTGAGTGGTGTTTGAAGCCAGCATGTGATGTTTCTGCTTCCATATTTGTCCAGGACGGCGGCGACGACGACGTCGTGGAGTCCAGACCGGACAGCAAGCAGCAGCAGCAGACAAACCCGGTCCAGGAAATCTCTCTCCTTCAGTTCCTCAAAAGTAAGAGTCTTCTTTTCCTCTTCTGTTTCCTGTCTGATGAGGCTGCAGCGGAGGCAACTAAAGGGCATCGACAGTGAACAGAGGTCACTGCGACTACATGCAGTGTTTTAACATCAATGCTAAATCAAGACGCAACAGCAGCTCTTGCTTTCACATCTGCACTTTAAGATTTCTTCAAATAATGACCATTTAGGTGTAGATGTCTCCGTCCATCAGACCTCATCCACATTGCTGTCCTTCAGGTTTTCCTCGTATCGCTCTGCGAACCCTGCGGAGCCCCATCTACCTTCTGGTGGTTCTGGCGCAGGTCAACCTGGCGGCGCTGCTGGCCGGCCTCGCCACCTTCATGGCCAAGTTCATTGAGAGACAGTTCAGCCAGACTGTCTCCTTTTCCACCATGATGATAGGTGAGGTTTTGTCAGTTCTGGATACATTATATGTGTTATAGCAGTATTCAGTGTTATCATGCAGATTTCTTCTTCTTCAAGGGGGAGTTTGTATCCCGCTGGCAGTGCTCGGCACCGTCCTGGGTGGAGTTCTGATGCGACGGTTGAATCTTTCGGTCAGCGGTGCCAGCAAGTTGTGCACTGCTGCCATCCTGCTCTGCATGTTATCCTCCACACCGCTGTTGTTCATTGGATGTCCCACCCAGAAGATCGCAGGGGTCTTTCCTCCCAGGTAGCTACACCATTGCTTTACATACACGAAGTACACAGAGGCCTGATTTGACCTATTAAAGGGAAGTCATTTCACCACTGAAATGGCACTAATTCGAACACTAACAGGGAACTAATTTCAAAGCTGAAAGGGAACAAATTTCCCCAATAACAGAAAATAAATTTCACTATTTACTGGAGACTAATTCTACCACTGACAGGAAGGTAATTTAACCAGTAACAGGCAACACATTTAACTATTGACAGGGAACTAACTTGAACACTAACGGCGAACAAATTTCCCCAGGGAACTAATTGCTAATCACTGGTAGCAAACTAATTTCACTATTTACAGGAGAATGACCGGAAAATAATTTCCCCAATGACAGGGAATTAATATCCCCAATGACAATGTAAGGGAACTAATTTCACTATTGACAGGAAGCCAATTTCACGACTGATCTGGAACAATTTAACGACTGTAAGGGAACTAATTTCCCTTCAACCAAGGAACTAATTTCACCACTGACAGAAAACGAATTCCACCACTGTAAGGGAACTCATTTCACCACTGGCAGGAAGGTAATTTAACCCCTATTGACAGTTAACTAATTTCACTATTGAGAGGGAACTAATTTCACCACTAACAGAGAACAGATTTCACCACTTTCAGGGAACTAATTGTATCACTGGCAGCAAACAAATTTGACTATTTACATGAGACTAATTACACCACTGACAGGACACTAATTCCACTATTGACAAGGAGCTCATTTCAAAATGGACAGGGAACTAACGTCACCACTGTAAGGGAACTAATTCCACTATTGACCTGAAACTAATTTCACTACCGTCAATGACCTAATTCCACCAGTCAGGGAATTAATTTAAACTCTGACAGGGAACAAATTTCACAACTGACACAGGACCAATGTCACCATTTATAGGGAACTAATTTGTAAGATTGTGTAACTACATGCCTTTAAAACTTCAAAGTTTGATAACGTGTGTGTGTGTGTGTGTGTGTGTGTTTCCAGCACTGCTGTGTTGCCGTGCAGCTCTGGCTGTCGGTGTCCTCAGGAGGCCTTTAACCCGGTCTGTGGTTCTGATGGTGTTGAGTTCAGGTCTCCCTGCCATGCTGGCTGTATCACCATAGCAACAGATCCGAACAATGCCACAGTAGGAATCATTTCATCACTTTACTTTAGAATGTAAACATTTCATGCTGTTACTGTAAACTCATGTGCTATGCAGAAACCAGCCAGCTTTGTGTTTGTGTGTTTCCATTTAGTGAGTGTTTGTTGGTAAAGTGGATGACATCACCTCTTGTGCTGAACTCTCTGTCGTCTCATTAAGAGCTGCAGGAAACAGAGACTCTGGTCTTCTCTTCCTCCAGATACAAACTATATTCTCTCTCTTCATCTCATCTCTCTCCCACAGTCTCACCCTGTTCTCAGTTTGTTTGCATTCCAACTTATTCTTATTCCCTTAACGTACTTGTTTTTGTTTTTGAAGTCTTGAGTGAGAACAGAAAATATTCATGTGAAGAGAAACAAAGCATTCTGTGTAACCCTCAGTTAGGGTAAAGTTCAGGAAAACCATTTAACTAGATGGATGGATGGATGGATGGATAGATGGATAGATGGATAGATAGATGGATGGATAGATAGACGGACGGACGGACAGATAGATAGATGGATGGATAGATGGATGGATGGATGGATAGATGGATGGATAGATGGATGGATGGATAGATGGATAGATGGATGGATGGATAGATGGATGGATGGATAGATGATGAATAGATGGATGGATAGATAGACGGACGGACGGACGGATAGATAGATGGATGGATAGATATCATCAGAGAACCAGATGACTACACCTTCATCTTTAGCAATGTTGAGATGTTGTTGTAGATTCATCATTTTTAAATAATCATACTGATAGAAATCCTCTGAAGACAGAAAGTAGAGAGAGGGAGATGTTGTTCAGCCAGAGGACAGCTGGATGAAGTCTTACTCTGTTGGTTTTTACTTAACTCTCTCCTCCAACATGTTTTCATAAGGCTTCCCAGGAGAAAAGACTCCAAGAGGGTTTGAGTAAATGAGGAACCGCAACTTCCTCACCCACAAGCGGTGAAACAATCGTGAGACGTCATGTTTGTTTTCCCTGGAAGCAAAGAATATTCATTTCACATGAAATTCACAACGAGAGCTGAATTCTACTCATCAAACACACTTTGTATAGAAGTCTATGAGAAAATGACTCTACTTCTCTCTTGATTTATTACCTCAGTAAACATTGTAAACATGAGTTTATGGTCTCAATCTCTAGTTTCAAGTCTTCTTCAATACAGCATGATGTTCATTTAGTACATTATGGTCCATTTAGAGTCAAACAGACCATAAAGCAGGGGATGCTTTAGGGCGGGGCTACACAGTGATTGACAGGTCTCTACCAGAGACGTATACGGCGTCTCTACGTCACTCCTCCTCAGTCCAGATATGGTCACTTATCTACAATCTTCCTTTGTTACGTGTTTCAGTTCAGAGAACAATATCTCAACAGCTGAGTTTTGAATGAAACGTCTCCAGAGGATGAACCCGTTATCATTTCATGATCCATCCTGTAGTGCCACCATCAGGACAAACCTCACATGCTTAGCTCCGCCCCTAATGAGACTCTCAGATCAGATCAGGATGGTGTTTGTTGACCCCGTCTGTCCGTCTGTGCAGAACTACGCTGAGTGTCGGTGTGTCGCCGGTCTCGGCTCCGCTGCTCCAGGAACCTGCGGCAGCGGATGCTCCGGGCTCCTCCTCCCCTTCGTGGCTCTGCTCGGTGTCACCAGCTTCATCGCCTCCTTCTCCCAGACGCCGTCCTACATGATGATACTCAGGTAAGACCCCGTCCTACATAATGATAGTCAGGTAAGACGGGTTTAACAAAGGTCTGAAACTGGTGGCCACCATAGATTCCTATTAAAAACCAAAGCGCAATGTAAACAAAAGAAAAAGTCAGAAAATAGTGAAGCGACTGAAACAACTTTCACAATTAAATCTTCAGATGTTTATGATTCACTGACAAATATATTTACCGTGTAGTACTTTATGAGTAAATCAGAGTAAAAACGAATCTGATCTTATCTACAAAAAGCTACTAAACATCCGTCTTCACAGGAAACAACTCACTTAGGTTCAGGAAAACATCATGAAATACTTAGTTAGGTTTAATAAACATCATGAAATACTTAGTTAGGTTTAATAAACATCATGAAATACTTAGTTAGGTTTAGGCAACAAAACAAAACATTTTTTTTTTACATTTTAAGAAAAGGTTTGAGTTACAGTAACTACAGACTTTACGTGAAAAATAGGTCAACGTTGTGACCTCTGGGATCACGACCCTCTGCTGGATGAAGGTCTGGTGTTTAACCTCCTCACTACGTGGCGTCGGTCAATCTTCTTCTTTCTAAATAGAAATAGATTTTGTGGGTTATATACAAATGTTGGTGCATTACTTGTTGTAGGTATGGAGCTATGAGACAAACACCTTTATGTATAAAGTCACAATGATTATTAGACCAAAAACAGAGCCTGGAGCTCTCTGTGTGAAAATGAAACACACACATTAAAAGTCTGCGAATCGTTGAAATGAATCCCAGATGGAGCAGAAAGGAAAACGTTGGGGGAGGTTTGTAGTCTTTCCTCGACCCAGATCACAGTCACCTGAGCCTCGTCTGATAATCAGAAGCTGCTGCTTAAAGAGGCCACAGGCTCAGTCGGTCACCTGGTTTAGCTCCACAGCTTCCCTGTTGTCTCCACCGTGACGTTAAACAGAAGGTTTAATCTGAGGGTTTAAAGCAGGACAACCAGACTGCTGAGATTAAGTCTGCTGAGATTCAAACAACACAAAATAAATCGAATACACGTGAGCACATCAGCTGTGTGATGTTTCACACTGCAGGAAGAATAATCTACAGATTAATCAACGATCAACGGCAAATATACAACAGATATTAATCCGATGAGTTTGGTCCGATGAACGAGTGAACGTGGTGGATTGTTTATCTGATGGGTGGAATTCATCATTTTTAGTGAGCTACTTATAAAACTACTCATGACCTGTTTAATAATGTAGAGTTCAGATATCTCAACACTAAAGTAACTCGATTACTTTACTTTGGGATTCAACACCAAACATACAAATAAAAACAGAGAAAAGAAACGTTAGTGAAGCAGAAACGAGTTGAAACGATCATCAGGAGTCCAGTCATGAAACATTAGAAACATTAGAAACATTGGTGCTGATGGTCAACAGCAGCAGAGGAATCAAATGGTAACATAAATAATAATAATACATTTATTTTGTACAACACTCAAAGGCACTTTACATGGTAGAAACAGAAACAATAAAATCAATTACAATATGAAGAAGAGAGACGACGTAACTGTGAGGAACAACAACAGAACTAATCACAGTCACAAGCAGCTTTAAATAGATGAGAAAAGTATGTTTGCTTTTAAAAAATCACCAAAAATACATAATTTATTGCAACAGTAGCTGTAAAAACAGACATTATTGTCAGATTTTCATCTTTCCGACAGTCCTTAAACACATCATGTGTGACAAACGCTTCTGTCAGTAAAAGGAGCCAAATCGAAGCTCAGAATTGTGATATTTCATCAAAAACACTTTATTCTTCGTGTCTCATTTGAAATTTCGTCACAAAAAAAACCCGTTTACAATAACTAGATTCTGTAAAAACCATCAGAATTAAACTGTGAAGCCATGATTGACTCGGCTGAGACCAACAGTCACGTAAAACAGCTGAACTGCTGATAAAACAGAGGCTGTAAAAATCTGAATGGTTCAATATTTACAACACGTGGAGCCGCCGTTCCTCTTCCAACGCTGGTAACTCTGAAGGACACATGTTGCATTTATAGATTCCATTGTTTTCCAATTTTTGCAAAAGAAGTTATCAAAGAAATTCAACTTGCATGGAGCACGACTTATATATATTATATTATTTATTTTATATAAATATTAAAGAGAAAATCGAGGCCACAGAGATCAACACACGCGTGTTTCATATCCGTGTTTTCACATTAAATTGATTTATGTTTCTTTTTGTTGCTGTTTGTGTCTCCGCTGCAGGACGGTGCCCACGGAGGACAAGTCTTTTGCAGTCGGGGTTCAGTACATGATGTTCAGAGTGCTCGGTGAGTCGATGAGTCAGCACCTTGAGCAAGGCACATGAGGTCTGTGGTTAAAGTCTCAGCTCGTCATAAATCCTCCCTGAGTTCTGGTTTAAACTCGAGATTCACTCATCAAGGTTGCACCATGAAAACACCGAAGAAATGTCTCAGCTGGTAAACTCTTAAGTTACCCAGTGAATCTCAGTGTATATATCTGGGGCTTTTATTGTGAAAGGTAAGAACAGAAGGAGCCTTTGTCTTGATTGAAAGGATTAATAAAGTTTGCCTCATTTTGAATACATCCGTTCCTCACAACGTGATTCGTCGACGGCGTTAAGAAAAAAAGAAATTGACGCTTTTTCGCCACGAAATATTTACGTTCTGTGTGAAAGTACTAATATATACAGTTTATAATGTGAGGGACATATCGGATTATGCTAAACTAACTGACGTTAGTCAGTGTTAGTATTAGCGA
The DNA here is from genome assembly GCF_050575085.1 of Anarhichas minor. NCBI lineage: Eukaryota > Metazoa > Chordata > Actinopteri > Perciformes > Anarhichadidae > Anarhichas > Anarhichas minor. The sequence continues at coordinate 24,269,935 of NW_027466473.1, read as the reverse complement.
CATGTCTCGTGATTGGAGGTTTGATAGATTCACGTTAGATGTATTGACAAGTTTCACCTGGCAGCTAAACTCTACGACGTTTATGAGCTGAAACCTGTTTTACTTTAAGTTACTACCAGGAACTTTCATTTAGTCTTGATTCTGGCGCCCCCTGTGGACTAAAGTGGTAGTGTCTCTGAGCACCAGACTCCCTTTAGAAAACCTCTCATTCTACTGCAGCAGGTCTGACAGTCTGCCCCTCTCAGTCCTGGTTCTGGTTCTCCCGTGTCTCCCTTCCCTCCATTGGGTCCAGCAACACGTCAATAGTGATGTCACTACTATGATTGTTTTGGAACTTCATCCATCATGTGTGTGTGTGTGTGTGTGTGTGTGTGCAGCCTTCATGCCCGGCCCGGTATTGTACGGCAGCGTCATCGACACCACCTGCATCCTGTGGGGCGAAAAGTGCGGCAAGCGGACTTCCTGTCAATACTACAACCTGGACCGCTTCAGACAGAGGTGGGTCCTACTAAACTGGATTCAACTTTTAACTGTGAACGCCCCGAGACCCCCGCTCACCAGTTCATACCTTTATTTATATATGTGTGTGTGTGTGCAGGTTTCTGGGTCTGCAGGTGGTCTTCGTGTGCGGGGGTCTGCTCTGCTTCCTGCTGACGGTGGTGGTCCTACGCCGGAGGGCCAGACGCCAGGAACCACAGCCGGCGGGTAAAGGAGGCTACGAGCTGGTGAGCGCTTTGTCTAAAGAGAAAGGAGCGGAGGACCTGAAGACCTGAAGACAAGAGGACGAAGAACTCTTATAGACGCCCGGACCGCAACGTGGAACAAAGTCACCAAGTGTGTGGAGTCTTCCTCTCATGTAAAGGACCAGAATTATCTCACATTGTGTTATTTTACACTCAATAAATACTTATTAAAGACTATTTTTATATTTGATGCCTGAACAACTTTTAAAGTGAATCCGTGCTGATGTTTAATGAGCTGCAGTTCTTCTAAAGGCCACTAGATGTCGCTCAAAGGAAACTGAAGAGATAGCAACGTCTGGCCAGATTGAATTATCTCAACAACTACTGGATGGATGTCCATGAAACGTTTTTCAGACATTCGTGGTTCTCAGAGGATGAACCCTACTGACTTTGGTGCTCCTCTGACTCTCCGTCTAGCGCCACCATCTGGCCAAACATTCAATTGTCCTACACTACCAATGTTTTTATTATCCAGGGAAAAATTTGAGCATGTACTTAATGGGTTGGCACCCAATTTCGTAAAAACATTCATGGTTCTCAGAGGATGAACCCTACTGACTTTGGTGATCCTCTGACTTTTCATCTAGCGCCACTACATCTTAATGTGTTTAAACACTTTGGTTTATGACCAAAAACCTGCAGAACTGAAGACATCACGTCATTAGCGACTGTTAGCATGCTAACACGCTGATGGGGAACATGGTAAAGATTATAGCTGCTAAACATTAGCATGTTACCATTGTCATCGTTAGCTTAAAGCTAATCTGGGGAAAGATTCCCATGTTGAAGTCAACATGCACTCTCAAAACAACACATCTATTAAATCTGGGTTTAATTTCATTCATTTTTGTTTAGTTTGAGGTCGGACATGTTGGAGTTTTCAGAAAAAGTTTCCCAGTTGTAGCAGTAATAGTAATGTTGTCATAGAATTGGTCTCATATTGTACATATATATTAAAACAAGGCTTTTACTTTGAAAATCACATATATTTTTTAAGCAAAGAAAATGTATAAAAACAGACTTTAATAGATTAATTTCCACATAATGAGTTGTTTGTTTTATTTTATCCTAACAGACCTTTTAACATAAATCTGACTTTATTCTCAATAAATTCCATCTTCTCATATAAACATTTTTTTGTCTTCACATTTTCTTGAAGTTAATTTGTTTAATGTTTGTTGTTTTAGTTTTGTAAATATTTGTGTTGATGCTTTTTGTTTATATGTTTTATGTTTATACTTTATGAAACATTATTTTATAAAAGGTTGTTGTACAGTAGAGAACATCTCGGCAAAACAAAAGGCAAATAAATCTTTTTCTACATTGCGGCTCTTTGTGTTGCTTATTAAAATATTTGTGTGTTGGAGGAGAGGTTTTCAATATAGACGTACTTTTTTAATGTTTGAGTTAGCAAACTGGTTAAATAAAATGTGATGCGACTCTTGTTCTGTGAGCTTTTCTCTCTGGACTTCAGTCTGAAGTGGTTCTGGTTCTGGTTCTGGTTTTTGATAACTGGTTTTCTGCTGCTTCTAGATTCTGATTCTTCAAACTATTAAAGACATGCGTCATATTCTGTGATAAATGACATTAATGGACAATAATTGTTTCTTTGTGCTCTTCACCTTGTTAAGTATGAGTATTATTAATATTATTATATCAGTATTAAGGACACTTATTGTTAAACTGCACACAGTGTTCATTTAATCCGATTTAAATCAGATGTTTCCAGATTGTTCATGTTAACGTGAGACATTAGAGCACACTCTCCAAATCCAACATTTCTGATGATCTCCACACACACACACACACACACACAGACAGACACACACACACACACACACACACAGACACACACACACACACACACACACACACACACACAGACACACACACACACACACACACACACACACACACACAGACACACACACACACACACACACACACACACACACACACACACACACACACACACACACACACACAGACAAGTCCAGACGGCAGCTTTCAGTTGTCGTTGGTAGAAACAGCCTCAGGTACCTCAGATCAAAGATAACGCAGAAGAACCTGGAGATCAGTTTGAGTTGTTCTGCTCATGAATCTGAAACAAACTTTGTGTTTTGATGACTGAAAACTTGACTTGACAGAAAATAAATGACCTGCGACTCGACTTGGACTGGAAGTTAAGACCTCTTTGTATTCATGTGGTGTTTTTACTTTGTTAAAAATCCAAAGTTGAACGTTTAGAGTGTATAAGAACATTATGATCGAAGTATTTGATGGCCATTGCCATCCTCTATTATGTCTCATAAGTTGTTGCAACAATTTTGATGATAACATTTGTTACACAGATTTTGGTGCAAAATAATTTCATAAAAAGATGATCAAAAATACCTCCTAAATACCAACTTAAGACACAAAGACCTTAAGAAAACACCACAGATAAAGTGATGCTGTGATTTAGTTTCTCTGATTACTGTAAGAATTGTGTTTTTTTGCACTTCTGTTGTGTAAACTGTTAAAAGAAACCTCCTTAGTGTCGGTTTACATCCTCTGAATGCCCTCAGTCTCTAGTTTGTGGTTGTAAAGTTTCATGACGCTGGATTATCCTCGAGGTCACAGCAGGTCATTTTATACGACGTCAAGTCTCAAATAATGCTCTCTACAATCACATGGTTCTATAAGTCTAACGTTTTAAGGTTTAGGGAAAAGAAACGATCAGCGACTCATTTCATCATTTTTTATAAATAACACTTGTTACACAGACAGGAAGCCGGAGTTTCAGTCTAAAGGTCTGTTTCGTCATGAAGACGTGAGGAAGTCTGCTGCTGAAATAAGACAGAAACCAGGAAGTGTGTTTGTCACAAAGACGATGAAGGTTTTTATTTTTCTCTTCTCAACGTTTCCTCCGTAGTTATCAAACTAAAAGCTTCTTCACTGAAATAAGTCGTAAATAAATGACAATAATTTCTCCTTCTGACAGTGAAGTAAACTCTAAGAACAGATTATAAGTGATCATGTATTGTTAATATGAATCCTATATCTTGATTAAATACTTTATGTTGTCTATATTGTGAAATGTTAAACATTATTATTGTATGCCTCCTTCTGCACTTTGATATTATTTGATTAAATTGTGCAAAATAAAGTAAACTAAACTGTGTCTCTTACCAATATTTCATTGTGTAACTTTTTATCTGCTGTTTTCCTGTAAAGAACTGTGAAACATGTTTTTATGACTCAACGGAAAATAAATGAGGTGAGATTCGACTTTGTGTTTATTTAATGTTTTCAGTTTAAACATGTAATATTAAACGTTAAAAAAATGTGGATGTTGACACTACAGGTGTAATGGGGGCGGGGACTGCTTCGTAACTTTGTTAACTGCTATATAAAGAATTGTTTTATATAGAGAGAAAGAGAGCAGGTGTAGCCAATCAGAGAGCAGGATTTACTCTACGACCATATCGTTCATTCTTTTAAAATAATCTGTATATTTTATAGTGATGTTATTCTGCAAGAATATGTTGTTCTAATTTATTCCTTAATTCATTTTGTTAATAAATGTATTTATACATATTTATACATACACAAAAAGAGCACAAATAAGTCTCTCTGTCCGTTTGGGTTGTTTGAGTTTTTTATGTTTCAAAGACATAAAAAGTTTGAAGATATAATTTGTATATTTAAAGTGAAAATAGCTGCAGAGGTTGAACTGGGATGAAGAACTGGTCTTGCTGAGTGTTTGTCTCCCTCTTGTGAACACTGAGGTGTGTTTGCATTCAAAAAACTGAGCAGCATTAAACACATAAATATACTCTATTATAAATAATATATAGCATACATCACGTACAGTGGTGGGATGTAACTCCAGTACTTTAGTATAAATGTAAGTATTTTCTACTTCTCCTCCACTTCATCTCAGAGGTAGCTGTTGTACTTTCTACAAGATTTTTACAAACAAAGCATAAGTTTATACAATTTGAACAATTCGTCCAATGACAGAAAATTGGTGGAAAACCCTTTTGATAATAATGTCTCAACATTTCATGGTTCCTTCTTCTTAAGTGTGAAGATTTGCAGCTGGTCTTTTTAATTAATTTGATATACTTTCAATAGCTAATGCTAGTGACATGTTAGCAACCTGCGGTAGTTAGCTAAGGAACTTGCTAACATAATACGGGATGGCTTTCTGATTTATCGTGTGTTTTCTTACAAAAGTTCAGCAACACGTGTCAATTTCCTATCGTTACATGAATACAGTCTTTTCAAAATAAACTTCCGTCTTCACAAGAAAAATAAATTGGTTATGTTTATGAAAAGATGGTGAAATACTTAGTTAGGTTTAGAAAAGATCCTGGTTTGCGTTAAAATAACTGTGGCACTTATTAGCGGTGGTTACACTTCCTGCTTCATGATTACGTGGATTACATACGAAGTGTTTCCGTGAGTATACATGTTATAGGTATAGCTACGACTGCTGGATGAGAACAGCCTGCACAACTTACAGAAATATATCCATCATAAAACTGACATTTGCACCAAATATTTGTTGAATAGATAACGTCAGACATACGGAGAGTCAGGATCCTCAATGTTCTTCCGTAACTTATTGTAACCTGTGTCTTCACTTTTTGGGTTTGGCAGCTTATAAAAACTAAGTTCTGGTTCTTGATCATGTTGGTAGTTCATCCCACCACATAGCAGATTATCTTCTGTTGTTTATTAGCAGATGAAAGTGTTTTAGAACGTGTACCTTTATTATTAATAATAATAATAATAATAATAATAATAATACATTTTATTTATAGAGCGCTTTTCAGAGTACTCAAAGACACTTTACATTAAAATCATCATATATAAAAGCAACACACTAAAAACATAAAATACACAATATCGGTCACACATTAAAAGCAGTTTTGAACAGGTGGGCTTTGATTTGGGATTTGAAAGTGGAAAGGTCAGTGCAGTCTGGGATGTGTTTGGGGAGAGAGTTCCAGAGGGAGGGGGCAGATATGGAGAAGGCTCTGTCCATGTCCGGTGCTTGGTCCTGAGTGGAAGAGACAGGAGGCATCAGAGGAGCGGAGCCGACGGGATGGAGTGTGGTGGTGAAGCAGGTCGGTGAGGTAGGAGGGGGCCTGATTATGGAGGGCTTTATGAGTGAGGAGAAGGATTTTGTATAGGATCCGTTGTGGGACGGGGAGCCAGTGGAGGTTCTGGAGAACAGGGGTGATGTGGTCACGGGGGCGGGTGTGGGTGAGCAGGCGAGCAGCAGAGTTCTGGATGTACTGGAGTTTATTCAAATAAAGGATCTGAATACTTCCTCCACGACTGAGTAAAAGCATTACAGTCGACATAAAGAAGATTTATGTTCGTATTTTTTCTAAGTCGGAGATTCCAACTCTTCGTCTCTTTGCGTCAGCTCACTTTCTTCTGGGCAGCGTTTCAGAAACCTCAGGAATCTTCTGACTGTGTGGAAAATCACAACCACATGTGTTCACCAAACACACACACACACACACACACACACACACACACACACACACACACTTCTTTGACGTACATAAACATTAATCCCAGAGTCTTGGTCATAATTCTAGTTTGCTTAATTGATCATTTTCTTGTTTTGAGTTCAGGATTTATTCGAGAAGCTTGTCCTATTTTGTGAAGAAGAAGATTGTATTTGTATTCAGTAAGTATTAAACATCTCTTTGGCTTCAGTGTCGACCTGCAAAACAAACATTGTTCCAAAGAATCCTCTGCAGAAAGTGTTTTGGGGAATGTGGGAGAAGAGTCACGTGATGAGTTTCACATGTGGAGAAACGATCAGACTGAACTGAGCAGCTGAAAGCGTTTACAGAAAACTCTGTTGTTGTTTATTTTTAGATTTTTGGACAGATTTAATGGGTTTATTATTTCTATATTTGGGATCATTCTGGATGAAGGTTTTTATCTGTTTAATAATTTTGTGCTTTTCCTTCAGGTGTATCTGGTCTGATTGGTAGTTCCTCTCAATTACAGTTTAAAGTAAATCAAAAGAAGTCATTTTGATTCTGTACTGAAACATTTTCACTACTGACACAAAACTTCAGCTCGTCTTCTTCAGGAGTTACGTAACAAAGCATCAGTGTATGTAATAGTGTATGAAAAATAAAGTGTTCTTGCAGCCCCTGCTGGCTGCAGAGTTTATTACACTATAATATTTGACTCATTGTGTGTTCTGATGAATAAAACCATTTGTTAAACAAAAGATTTCACATTTATACAGCATGATTCAGCAAGACGTTAAATAACTTCTTCCAATCGTCTATTCTTCACTCTGTACAAGCAGAAACTCTCCTGACATCCGCCTCCTTCACATGTACTATGTGACACTATGTTTGGCATTTGCACAAAGTTATGACTCTGAAAACAACTCCTGTCCTGCAGAGTTCATGAAGGTTCCTCTAAGACAATCTGGGACAGAATGAAAAAGATAAAATGAAACTAAAAAACTAAAGTTTGCGCGGAGGATTATAAAATTAAGGAATAGACCCAACCAACCGGAGACAGTGTTTCGTTTCATTGTCGTTTATTTCTTTTTACACAAATGACAGTATTTGATTTCTTTAACAAAAAGCAATCCTTTGGCGAGCTCAGAGTTTTGTCGGTGTGTTTAAGTATCCTGATCACGCATGTTTCATTGTGAAAAGAAAAAAAAGAATAATCAAATATACTCGCAAATATCTGCCACCAGAAATGCAAAGCAAACACCTGAAATCCCTCCTAGGACCTGCTAAGAGTGTGTGTGTGTGTGTGTGTGTGTGTGTGTGTGTGTGTGTGTGCGTGTGTGTGAGTACGTGTATATTTAGCATTGTGAGGACCAAGCTTTAGATCTTCAGAGTGAGGACTTCTTTGGAAAGTGAGGACATTTTGACCGGACTTCACTTCAAAGGCTTGAGGATTCAGACTAATTAGGTTTAGATTACGGTTAGGGTAATGTATTAATGAGTGTCTTCACAAAGACAGAAGTACAGGTATGCGGGAGCATACTTGTACATCTATCATTGTGAGGACCAGGTTTTAGACAGTTAGAGTGAGGACATTTTGGTAGGTCCTCACTTCAGACGCCTGTTTGGAGGTTCAGATTTGATTTTAAGGTTCAGGTTTGAATTAGGTTAAATTCAGGGTTCGGGTTCGGGTCAGACATTAATTTGTGATGTTTAAGGGACTAGAGAATGCATTATATCAATGAGTGTCCTCACAAAGATAGAAGTACAGTTGTGTGTGTGTGTATGTTATATCGTCAGGTCCTTGGGGTTGACCACCCTGCCGATGAAGAGCAGCGCCCCTGACGCTTCGTCACGGATCAGGTAGAGGAAGGGCCGGTCCACTCGGTAGGACAGGTGAGTCGCTGAGGCGGCGTCGGGGTAAAGGTTCCCCTCGGGCGCCGTCTCCATGGCGACCTTGTGATTGACGCTGCCGAGCATCATGCGCTGATTCGAGATCTTCTCCAGGTCTGTGTTCGCTAGCCATTCAGAGAGACCTACAGGGGGGGGGGATAGAAATGGGGAAGAGGAGGATGAGGAGGAAGAGGACAGGATAGAGGAACAATAGTAGGAGGCGAAGAAAAAGGAAGATTAGGAAGGAAAAAGAATGAGAAGGGTGAAGAGGTGGAAGGCGAGGAGGAAGACGATGAAAAGAATAGAAGGAGGAAGATGAGTAATGGAGGAAAAACGGGTGAAGGAAATTTGGCGAGAAAAGATGTAGAAAGAGTTAAAAAATATTATCCATTGGTAGACAATCAATGACATCACTTCCTGTCATATAAAGCCATCACAGTGAACAAGTGTTGCATCATTTGTTACCCCATTTGCAGATGATATTTAACTTTATTTTAAAGCTGCAGCGATAATTCCATCAGCTAAAAATTAATCAGCATCTCTTTTAATAAGTGATTATTTGTTTCAGGTAATTTTTCAAGCAAATGCCAAATATGTTATACACTATATATGTTGCTTTTCTTTGTTTTACATTTGTAAATTTAATATTTTTGAGGATTGGACGAAAATAAGACATTTGAAGAAGGAAGGAAAAACTGCAACAAGCACTTTTTTCAGTATTTGTTTGTCATAAAACAGACCAAACAACTAAAAAATATATCGGAGAAATAATTGCCAGATTAACTGATAATGAAACTAATTGTTGGTTGCATCCCTATTTCCTTTTTCTATTTAACAATGCTCCTCATTCGAGTCGACTTAAGTTAAAAGATCAGATATTTTTCTTATAGTCAACAAATCCTACGTGCAAATTCAAAACACGTTCCGTTTCTCAATACTGTCTGACTTCCAGTCTGAGTTTCTCAGCTCCGAGCCCTTTGGTTCCTACTGAAGACTTAACTCTTTAAAAACACATACACATAAGTTGTCTCTTAAAACTGCTGGTCACTGTAGTTTTTATCAAACAAACAGAAGGAAATAGTGCATTTGTTGGGGACTATTTTCAGCAACCAGACTGTAAATGTAGAAATCTTACTAGAATATAAACAGATACAAACACGAAACATAATATATTTGTGCAACTTGTTCTCTATTTGTATTTGTTGTAAATCCCCATAAAAGGCTGAGTGTCAGACTTGGACTCACCCAGGTCGCTGAGCAGCGGCAGCAGGTCTGTGGAGTAGCTGAGCCTCAGGATGGGCAGAGAGAGGGACACCTGGGCCGGGTGGAGCGTCATGGAGAGGTCCTGGACAAACTCGGCGGTCAGACTCTCCTCCAGCAGGGTCGTGTTGGAGGTCACGTCATCGGGTAGGAAGACGAACATGCTGACGTCGTTCTGCATCTGGATCTGAGCGATCTGGAGAAAAAAAATGTTCAGGAGTCTTCTCAGAAAGTGGGGCCGACGTACTTCTTGGTTAACAAAGTTTAAACCAATCTTAGTACATTTCCATGCAGTTTAAAGGTCACTTCCAAGTAAAAAATACTCACTGTGCAGCTCAAATCTGGGTCAACACCCATCTTCACAGGGTAGTTGTCCTGTTGCATCATTGGAATGCGGACAGGTGCCCCGCCGTCCACCTGGAAGTTCTCCATTGCTCCACTCTGACCGAACCGAGTCTCCCACTTCCCTGTTTACAGAGAGAAAACTGTGTTCATGCATCCTCATCTGGAACCTAAACATTCGAACAAATCCACTAGCTAGCGCAGCTTTTATTTGTTGTTTGACAGTCAGAGGATTTGGTGACATTTGACCTACCTTTGAAGTAGGCGGCGCTCACAGTGTTCACTCCAGAGTTTTGGGGGAGGGGCTTGTCCAAGAGGCGCTGTACCTTCCTGCCGGTCTCCCGAGATACCCAGTCATTGATTTCTTTCACATCTTTGTTCCCTCCTAGCAGTGCCTTAGGACGAACTCCATACTGCTGCTCCACCAGCGCAAAGAAGTCCTGCTTCAGACGTCCTGAAAACAGACGGTTTAAAGTTCAGACCTTCACAAATTAACATTCTTATCAAGAAAAAAAAGGTTGATTTTGCAGGTGAGGGAAAATAATGAGTCAATAAAGATTAATTTGACTGAAGATTGTATTTTCTCTAAGACATAGTGGAGCAAAACTTTTGTGTGAAAAAGATTAATAATATCATAAACATTGAATTAAAATGTTGATCTTTTTTTAAATGGACCCCAGGAACGGGGACACAAACAAACTAATTAAAGTTTAAATTTGTCAGTCATCATGATTTCTTTTCTGATGTTGAAATTTGTCATTACATACTTTAGGGAATATTGGAGAAAAATCATATATTAAAGGATACAGCTCATATATTAAGCATTCACACCAACAACCTTTCAGTTATGTAGAACAAACACACCGACCCAAATCAGGTTTTTCTGAGCTGGAGCAGCTCTCACGCAGACAACATCAGAACATTCAGCACAATTATGAGAATAAACATCAATCTGGCCAAATCTGGCCCTCCAACAAAAATATTTGGCTCTCTGACAAAAGCTGAACATTTCTATTTTGTAGTTTGCATAAAAACGTTCCCATGATTCTTCATGAATCGGCTGTAGATAAAGTAAATGTGAGAATGTTCTTTCGGTTTGAAAAGAAGTCAACCCCCTGCATGAACTCACGTCGTGCCATGTAGATGCGTGCGGCAGTGCTCAGGCCTTTTCCAGGCATCTTGACGGAGACCAGCAGGTCTTTGAGGGTGTTGTGGAGCTGAGGGTCCTGCAGGGTGTGGTATCTCAGAGCCCTGAACAGCTGCCTTTGAGCATGCTCAGATCCTCCTGGGAGACAGACATTATGTGAGATGATATATTCTGGAAAGATTCAGGCATATTGTCTTCCATGGCAACCTTTTCTGTCTGTTTCCTGTCTCAGACTCAGACTGAGGAATCGGGTCTAATGTGTAAATATTACTGTTAAATAATGAATGTTACTATTTAAGCCGCAAGAATTTTGGCCACTTAAGAGGTTACAACATGTGGAAAAACTTCCTCTGGCATTATTTTGTTGCAAAAGTGTTATGGCTAACATATTAGCACATCCAGCAGACATTATCAACATTATCATCCCATGATTATGAGCTTATTTAAAGAATGTTTTGACTTAGAATCTCCAAACCCCATGTGAAGATGTTAGTTACCAGATATATTTACCCATACCTGTCCCCATTAGTGTTCCTGCACCTTTCTGCAGGTACTCCTCTCGGTGCAGTACTCTAACCTTCAATATGTGTTTAAGAGAAACAGCTTTTTAAGGTTAAATACTGCCTTTAGGCGTCCAGTTTAGCTGGATAAATGTTGCTAGCTATCAGGCACAGAAGTGGAATGTCCAGTTATTATAAAAATAAATGATTAACTTGGTTTCTGTCAACGAACAGATCATGTGACACCTGTGACGACCTGATGACGGTGCAAATAAAACTTAATTTTGACCAGTTTGGCTGACGAGCCCGTACACACCGTGACGGTCAAAGCCAAAGCACCAGTTTGGTTTTAGTTTGTTGTGTGTTTGTGTCGTCACCCATGGAGAGCTGCGTCAGTGCCGCAGACACACTGATGGGGGCCAGGAAGACGTTGGTCGCGGCCTCTCGGCTCGCCAGAGCGCGGAACAGGTTGTAGCCGAAGTCTGAGGTGGCGGCGCCCATCTTAGTCGCCGGCGTGGTGAAGAGCTCCACATGTTCTTCTTCTCCGCCCGGCTCCTCGCCTCCCGTGTCCGACTGGAAGAGATCAACAAAGCTGCTTTTTACTGAGCCAAAAGAACAACACCCTGTAGCGTATAAAACATGATGACGGGTGTAAATGTGGTACCTGAGCCTGACAGACGCTCAGGACGACTCCAAACACCAGCAGGAAAGTGGTTTGCTTCATCCTGGAAGATGAAACACACACATGAAGACATGTTGATGAAGAGTTTTCATATATGTCCCACCAGTGATGGAGTAACAACTGCTAATTCTTAAGTTCAGTGAGGGAATTGCTGGTACGACACCTGAGTTGTATCTGAGAAACTATCTTTTGCACGGCGAAAGCAACGATGTGAATAGACCCAAATTTGAGTTTTAAATATTTCAACTTTGGGGTTTTGGACCTTCAAGTTGTCAGAAACATTCCGGTTATTTAAAAGATCAAAATCTAATTTGTATCTTATGCAGCGATCGGACCCGTTAAACTATGTGGACTTGATGCAACATGTAGCACACACAAGATTCAACTTCTATCATTTAAAGTGTGTTGCTTCTCCTCATCTTGAAGAGTTTAAAGTGTGAACAGGCCCCATGGAGTCCTGCAGAGTCCTGCAGAGTCCTGCAGCAGCCTGAAGACGAACAGCTGACGCGGCAGAAACATATTTTCTTGCAGGAACTCGTCTCTGAAACTCACAGGAATGTTTCCTCATTGGCTGCTCCTCAACTTTTCTGAAATCACTTCTGTGGAAAATGATTCCACAGAAGTGCAGAAATGTTCTTGGCACAAAAGTCTTTACGACCTCAAATAACCTGCAGACAAACCCAGAACTCCGGCTGCACCTTTATGACTTCAACCTAATAATAAGAAAGAAGACGATTCCAGATAACTAACGTCACATAATTCATAATCTATTATAAGACACTAAAAACAGAATATATTGAGAGAATCGTGTAGAATCGGAAGTGTTATATAAGGTTCAGTTTGTTTGCACAGCTGAGATGGAAAAGCTGAAGCGAACTGGAGAAAGAAACATCTTCAATATAATAAATATATATATTTATATATTTATCATGAAGGACTGGAGCTGCGTTTTCTTCTTTATGTATAAAATGTTGAATTCATCAAACATTTATTTCTGCTTCATTTCGGACTCTTTTCCTGCAGCATTCCGTCATCATGCACCACTTCATTATTTTTCTCTTATCGGCGCGAGGAGAGCAAACTGCTGTCGTGACGTCAGAAAGTGAAAAGTTGTGCGTAAAAAGCGCATAAAATGAGCGACAAAGCGCACTCACCTCTCCTCGGCTCCCGGACAGTTCCTCGTCGTTGAGAGTCTCTCTCGCTGCAAATGAGACGGTACTTTTGCCGCGGACACGCGCACTGGTTCTTCACCCGCAGCGGCGCGCGTCCCCGCTGCTGCCAACAGAGCGCCGGTGCCACGCACCACAGACTGAAGCTGCTCATGCGCTCTTGTTCTGAACTGACCGTCATGATGCTCGTGATCATCTTTAATCCCACGTTGCAGTATTTAGATTGATCATGTATTCATTTATAATCCCAGGTGTTTTATAACTTTAAATTAAAGTAAAATTAAAAAAACATCCTGCTGGTTCAGGACCTACAGACCTCAAGAACCCCTGGAACCTCTTCAGAACTCCCTGGAACCACAAGAACCCAAAACAACTCCTTGAACGTTCTAAAGGATTCTTGGTGCTCTTAGAACCTCAGAAACCAGCCGGGAAAGAACCTGCACATCTGGAGAGAAGCAAAGCTGGTTTCCTCTTCTCCAAGTGAATCACTGAAAGGGTTAACTTCCTGCAGACAAATCCAACGCACAAAAAACACGTGTTGTGTCGTTATTTTTTACGTGACTGAATATCAAATTAAAACCATTTCAGATGAAACATTATGATGTTAAAAAATGACTTTTAACATCATAATACTAATAGTTGATGTAAATAATCTTCTTTGTATAAAACAGTTTTGTGTTTCTGTGTGTGTGTGTGTGTGTGTGTGTGTGTGTGTGTGTGCAGCGTCTGTCCTGTAATACATTGCGAGGCCTAAAATGTTTATTATTCACATCATTTAAACGTTGCATTTTAAGATTTTTATCACATCAGAAACCTGACAAATTTGACGAATCATATTTTCAAATCGTTGACTGTTTCATCTAAAACTCAACACTAATCACTATATTTGCAGTGTATTTGTGTTTTTTCAACAAATTCCTTTTGAGCGACACCAAGCCGAGCTGTTCATCCTCTGCAGCACAGAAAACAATTTAAATTTATAAATACGCTTCTTCGCTTTCTTGCAGACGAGAGAATTGACGCCATTTTCATCTGTTTGGCAAATATGAAGCTTCTTCCATCAGACGTATTAGTCAATAGTGTAAATATCACCTCTGATAAACTTTATATTTTTATTTTTATTTAATCTTTAAAAAAGAAAGTTTTATCTTATCTTATCAGAAAGTTAGCATAGCTTAGCATAAGCTTAGTTTAGCATAAGCTAACGGGCTTATGTGAGCTTTAGAGGTGCTGATAGGATTGTGTTACCTTTAGATAGAGCAAGGCTAGCGATTTCCCTCTGTCTTTATGCTAAGCTAAGCTAACCGTCTCCTGGCTGTAGCTTCACATTGATCTGAGAGACGTGGCGTCAAAGTTCTCATCTCGATCTCAAGCATATTTTCCAAAAATGTCCAAATTATTTGTGAAGATGTAAAGCTTCAGGCAGCTGCAGAGTCGTCTGGTAGGGAGCAGGTTTTCTTCTCCTTGTTACTCTGTCTTCCCGTCCAGTCCGTTCATGTTCTGCAGCGGCTGCCTCCCGCCATCGGGGGCGCCACACGACTGCACGCCGCCACCCTCCACCGCCTCTGTCTCACTGCATGACCTGTGGCCGTGCTCGCTGTCTATGTCTCTTTTCCCGACATCGTCCATCAGAGGCTGGTCGCTCATGGTGCCGTTGCGGCCGGGGTCGTCGTTGAGCATGGGGTCGTCGTCGGGGGCGGGGTTTGTGACCACGCCCATGAATAATGGTGTCATGGAGGCGTCATCGACGAGGGCGAAGAAGAAGGGGGAGTTGATGGAAAACAGGGAGATGGAACGCGTGGAGGTCACAACTGTGGTGGCGGACGCTTCCACGCCTTCCTCGCTGAGTTCTATGGTGCTGGCGTGGCGGACGCCTGTCACCTTAAGAGGCCGGTCGGAAATCCCAGAAAGGTCCGGACCCGAAAACAGAGATCCGAGGCCTGATGGAAAGAACCGGAGAAAGAGAAAGTGTGTTCAGGCATCAGCATACCACACAGATACAGAACACATTCAGGTCGGATAATGAGTCCAGATATCTATGTTACTTCTTCCAGACGTTCCCTTCAGTCTTATGACGCAGACTGGTATCATCCAGCGTTCGTAACTATACCTACGAAAAAAGAATGCACTGCAATTCGTAGATATCCCACGGAATGTTTTCGTATGTTATCCATGTAATCATGAACGAGGAAGTACAAAAACCAAAAAAAACACAGGCAGGAACCTGCCTGTTAAACCTAACTGAGTAGTCTTGTTGCTTAAACCGAGCAACTGAGTTTCCTATGAAGACAGAAGTTTATTTTGAAAAGACTGTATACATATAACGAGCGGAAATTGACACGTGTTGCAGGTATTTGTAGAAAAACGCATGAAAAATGGGGAGCAACTTTTTGTCGGATATCATACGAACCGTTGTACGAGGATACGTTGTGTGAAGCTGATATTCTCACCCATGTTGGTCAGCGCCTCCTCGAGCTCCTGGCGGTACTGTAGCTTCACCTTGGGTAAGTTGACCTGCATAGTTTTCTCCTGAGGTAAACGTCTGTAAAGGTCCGAGATGTTCAGTTTGGGGAGCACAGATGACACGTTTCCTCTGCCGGGCAACGGCATGACGATTAAGAAGCTGGTGTTTCCCTTGAAAGGAAAACTGGCAACCTGGATGAGAGAGAAGGACTTTCTTTTGAAAAGTTCTTCAAAGCTTCAAGTGTTAAAGCTGCATTCTCTCTAGTGTCCAGCAGGGGGCGACTCCTCTGGTTGTATAGAAGTCTATGAGAAGATGACTCTACTTCTCTCTTGATTTATTACCTCAGTAAACATTGTAAACATGAGTTTATGGTCTCAATCTCTCAGTCTCATTTAGACACTTTTTTAAGACACGTGAAAGCTTCTAAATTCACCAGAGGGGTGTTTACTGAGCTGCTTTATATCAGAGATCTAAACGTTCAAATCTCCACAGACCTTACAGACATTTAACCAAAAACATATTCAGAAAACGAATTGGCTTCCAGATGGGAAAAATTTCTGAATTCTCTGCAGCTCTCTATTACAATGGACAGTATCGGCACCATCACTGACGGAACCATGATTGCCGGTACGTTACCTGAGCTTCTAGTTCTGGATCGTCCAGCAGGCGTAGAGGGTACTGAGCAGACTTCATCATGTCCACCGAGACGGAGTTCTGGTTGTCCAGGTAGAATATTCCTTTAGAGGTCACCAGGGGGTCAAAACGTGTCTGCCATTCACCTGACAAACACAAGAAGGAACCATTCCGGGTCAATCAGTTTTTTGACAACCTGAATTCATTAGACACCTGGCTCTGACTTTGCATTTTAAGAACTTAAGTAATACTTCATGATGAGCATTGGAGCCACCATCAAGGGTGTCTGGGCTAGTGGTATTAGGGTGGCATGTAAAACATGATCTCTAATATACGATGCAGCAATTTGCACCCCCTTTGAATATCAGAGTTTGGACACCCTAGTATTTTAATGGCAAACCACATAACCACAATGTCCACGTGAATGCAGAATTTGTGTCAGGAGATTAGTCTTCACTTTAACCACAAACATTACCACACTGAGTGGCCTTTGGTGGATTGGTTTACCTTTGAAGTACACGGCGTTCGCGAGCATGAGCACCACGTCATGTGGAATACTTTCCAGGAAGTTGGGGACGTGACCATTGGTGGCGTTCTCCACCCATTGGTTGACCTCCTTCACAGAGACCAGAGGGACCGGAGATGATTGGTACCTGAAGAGAAAACAAACATTGTTCATATCGGTTGTTTTAACTTCCGCAGCAAATATGAGACATTCAGACAACAGGACCGAAAGAAATGATTAATAGAAATGTAAGAAAAGGGTTCATTATTACTGTTTACATCTGTAAACTCACAATATCTTAAGAAAACATGCTCCAGTATCTCACAGTGAGATAGATTCTGGTCACATTGTGGCTGTTGGTTCTTCACCCTCTTCTCCTTTCTCCTCCAGCTTCGGTAACTTAATCAATTTCTATCGTTCAGGCCATTCCCAACATGACCAGCAGCCGTCACTAGAGAGCTTTCCAGCCCGAGGATCATGTGACCACCTTCCCACAGCTGTTCCCCATTAGCTCCCCAGTATATGAAGCTCTCGTTCAACGATCTTTACCGCTTGTTTGGCCAGTTTCCTGCTCTAACACTTATGTCTGCGTCTCTAGTTCCCAACTTTTTGCTAACCACTTCACTGAGTAAAGACTGTTTTTAGTCCTCAATCTCTGTCTCAGTTGTCTGAAACTTTGTGCTGAACCATCATTAATTGAGACCAAAGACTATATATAAGTGGACGTAGTCATCATGATGTCACCCGTTGGTGTGTGGACTGCCGTTTTCAAGCCTTGAGTTCGGCCATTTCGCTGTCGCTATCTTGGCTTTTTTGCAACCAGTAAACAGGAAGTGACCATATCTGGACTGAGGAGGAGTGACGTAGAGACGCCGTATACGTCTCTGGTAGAGACCTGTCAATCACTGTGTAGCCCCGCCCTAAAGCATCCCCTGCTTTATGGTCTGTTTGACTCTAAATGGACCATAATGTACTAAATGAACATCATGCTGTATTGAAGAAGACTTGAAACTAGAGATTGAGACCTTAAACTCATGTTTACAATGTTTACTGAGGTAATAAATCAAGAGAGAAGTAGAGTCATTTTCTCATAGACTTCTATACAACCAGAGGAGTCGCCCCCTGGTGGACACTAGAGAGAATGCAGCTTTAACACATGAAGCTCTGACTTCACTTTTCAGAACCGGAGGTTGGCGCCTGCTGGAGACATGCAAACTTCTTCTGTCTCAGTGAATCTCAAATGTGTGCAGTGTGTCTCTTAATGATAAGTAAGTTGCATTCATTGTGTAGTGATTGATACCTGGCCAGAGAGTCCTCAACGAAAGACAACTTTACTTCAAATCCTGTGAGATGAAAGAAAGAAGACAGAGAAAACGTTTAGAGGTGGATAAGACAAGAGGTACATCAATCGTCATTAATACACCGTCTCCAGTTCGACCCTCATCACCACACACCTGGCCTCAGGTACGTGCGCGCTGCCACCTCCAACGATGTGTTGCTGAAATGATGCAGAAGGCTTCCCAGTATGTGATGGTAACACGGCAGATTGAGAGCATGAAGGCTCTCCAGCAGCAGCTTCTCCGTCTCATTGCGAGCACCTGAGAGAAAAACATTCATTCTTAACAACCTGTTTCTAAAGATCCTCAAACTGTCTGCAAAGCCCCACAGAGCTGAAGGCAAACAGTGACTTTGTCTGAGGCAGTGTTCCCCACAGTTTCACAGTGAAACTGGTTCACTGGTCAAAAAACGTCATAACTCTATCTGAGCTTGAATTTGATCAAATATTAAAGCAATGAAATATGCACGTATCTTACAACACAGGATTTCTTTGTGCTAGCTGTACCACCACTGTACAAGAGGGCGCGTTAACAAGTTAGCATGCTAGTATAGCATTAATCTGAAAGGATTTTGGTCTCTATTTTAGGCCTTATAATATTAAGTGGTGGACAAAAGGACATTTTGACCTGTTGGCCGTTATGGATTAAATCTTTAGCCTTTGTTTCAAGTGAGTCTCTTTGTCTGGTCTCAGTCTGATTAGAGAAACACAAACGACAGCTTGTTTGGAACCGATACACGAATGGAAAAGTATTTTGTCCTACCGAACTGGACCAAAATGACGTTAATATAATGAAACTAAACATAGACTGACCTAAGGTGAGCTGAGCGAGGGCCAAGGCCAGGCTGAGAGGTGATAGGACGACGTTTGGCTGCTGTGGACCAACCGGAAGCTTCTCCAGGAGCCGTAAACCCAGTCGCTCAACGGCGCCCCCTATCGCCCTGTGGTCCTCGGGGCTGAACACCCGCCCTCCTCCACAGCCGCGAACCTCTTCCTCCGTCTCCTCTTCAACATCAGGAGTGAACTCCTCCTGAAGACAGGAGGACAGACGGGGTTCAGGATAAACAGCAGATTAACATTTCCCGTGTAGTGCTAAAACAAAAGGTAGTTTACGAGACTGAGGTTCTTCTTACAGTTAGTCCCAGACGGCAGAGACAAAGCAACAAAAGAAGACACAGCTTCATTTCCAAACAACCAGCCTGAAAAACACAAAGAGACATCATCAGCCACGAGGAGGGCAGTTTTATAGCATCTATGAATTATTATATATGATCACCATAACACAGATTTATTAGATCTCTTTTTCCACAACATGGAACCAAAGAGCCAATCACACAAGATGTATTGAATTTGCAGAAAACATAAAAACATGTACTAATGACCACCTGAACAGAAAATACTCTGACAATCATGATGTAGACATGAGGTATTTCCCAACTGGAGAGTTTTGGGGATTCAGTGATGAAGTCGTCCAAATTCAGTCCAACTGTCCAACTGTCAGGCCACATTCCTGCTCTAAAGTTATCTGATTAAAGTTACTACAAGGAACTTTTATTTCGTGTTGATTTTTGCAAAATCAGTAGTGTCTCTGAGCACCAGAGTCTCTTTAGAAAACCTCTCATTTTACTGCAGCAGGGTCTGATAGTCTGCCCCTCTCAGTCCTGGTTCTGGTTCTGGAGTCTGAGCTGAAGGAGTTTCTGGTGAACCTGCATGAGTTCATCTGGTTTCACCAGAATTAGACAAACTTCTCTCTGATGGTCTCGTTTATTGATGCACTCTGTATCGGCCGATAACCGAAGGTACTGTTATCGGTATGTCGCTTTTTAAAAATATTATATTATTTGCTGTAAATATAACGGACACCAAGTAGGAAACTTTCAGGCGACCTCCCTGCAGCAATAATGGCACCTAATTTAGTTTTTTAGTGAAATGAGGAGGCTTCAGATAACTCTTCATTTCAACTTCACCAATCAATCGTCCTTAATCTATCGCTGCGTTTTCAAAGCAACCAACAGAAACAAGTAGAAACAGCGTGTCGCTCACGGCCAGTTAACACACAGTGTCATGGACATAGCATGTTAGCATGTATGTTAGCATTTATCTCAAGGTTCAGCTGAGTTTAGAGGTTTCCTGTCATGAACTGTGATCGGTAATGTTGTCCTGTTTGGTGGTGCTAGTCTGGGGATCAACTTTTCCTCTGGGGACAATGAACGTCATGGCAATAAATCCAGTCGTTGCCACTATATTGAAATGTTTGATTAACGGACTGACGCCGTCATCCTTAGAGCTACGCTGCAATGAGTAAAAGCCGTCAGGAATACTGACATTGTTTTTCATTGCAGTGGTTTCTCTCAGTGGATCCGTCCCGTAGCTTTAGAGTCACTGGAGGTTGCAGATACGGCGGCTGTGTTTACCAGCAGACTGAAGGTTACTGTTTCAGAACCTTTTTTGGCTGAGCTGCAATACACTAAATACACAGAACAGAGAATACACTGAACTACATGAACTTTATGACTCTACCAACACTGCATACAAGATAAGGCTCAGCTACGCAATCTGGATTCGTGGATCTATAGAGCAGCATCTTCTCTTCAAGACTATATTTTCTGTAAACGATAAATTATCTTTAGTGCTGAAACCGATCGGCAGATACATTTTCTCTCCAGACGCCGATTGATAACGCGGTCACAAAAGGCCTTTGATGAATTCAAAGATGTCTGAACTCACCTGGCTTGTGTCTGATGTGAGGCAGACGATGAGAAACCAAAGATGAGAAGATTCAAATAAGAGTAGAGGCCGATGTGTTCAACCTGCTCCGGGCTACGCGGCGTAGTGGCTGGACTCAACAACTGCCGCCCACCTGTTAGCCGGTTAATGATCAACCCCGACTGATCGTGGCTGTTATGTCTTTACAGAATGTAAAAACGAAGAGACACAGTGATGTAAGACTCTTCAACAGAAACGCTGCTTTCAGCAATTAAGATGTTGAATGTTGGTGAATGCATCTTTGAGTACTAGATACGATCAAATGAACTCAACTTGACTTACTAACTAAATAACGAGGACAAAATAAATTAAGCTAAACTAAACATGATTAAACTAATCTAAACTAAACAACAATGAACGACACAACATCATATGTTAAAGCCAAAGAAACTGGTTTAGTCTACCTCAGTTTAGTTTGATTAGTTTAATGTAGTCTAAACTAAACTAATCAAACTAAACTCAGCTAATCTAAATGAGACTAAATGAATCTAAACTAAACAACAAGAGTAGAATAAACCCAACTAAACTAGTCTAAGCTAATCAAAACTCAACAAGAGAGCTAAACTATAACCCAGTTAACTAAACTAAACAGCAGTGTGTTTCAGATTGAAGCTGCTTGGTGCTCTGACTCGTCCTCCCGTTTCCTGCCCTCGTGGCGCTCTACACATACATTCAGCACAGCGAGTGGGCGGGTATTTGTTCTGTTGTGACCGTTTGGTTCCAGCTTTACGCCCCCACAATGCAGCTCTGTAACAAACAGGAACCCCCCCCCCCCCCCCCCCCCCCCCCCCCCGTTTAACTGGATCCACCACAGAACCCCGACTCACTGAGACCTACTGGGAATCATGTCAGTGTCATTTAAAGATACGTTTATTCACCAGGGTGATGTTCAAATAAACACGACGACACACGTTCAACATACTGTGCACATAGAAATGTAATACCAAGGAATTCACCATTTTGACTCTACAAACGTTTACATTTGAAGTTACAAAATCTTTTATTTGGGGATAAAAGTTCCACTTTCTCAAACAGTGAGTCAGAGAAACAACTCTCAGTTATTACAGCTTTAGGTTTGAACCACGTGTCTTTCTTCACTTTGTCGATTCTGTTGCTTTTCACTTCAGCGTCGTTCTGTCACGTGTCTTCATGTCTTCACTCATAACTTGATTGTTTTTTTTCTAAACGTCTAAAAGGCTGAAAGTTAAGCAGCTGATTAAAAGTGTCTCGTTCACAGAGATGTAGATTGATGAGATCACATGCGCGGTGCTGTTGTGTCCACTGGGAGACGGCAGAGGACAAACTGAAGAACTGCATTCAAACTGAAGGATCAACTACAGAAACACGCGCTTTGACTCTCAGCATCAAATGAATGAAGCTTCATTAAAGATCAGCTGGACTCTTCTCTCTGATGAGTTCAATACAAACTAGAATATATCGTGAAGATGTTGAGCTCAGAGAACATGCTGCCGAGGAACAAACACAATGAAGTCAATAATACAAAGAAAGTTTGTTAATAAAGCAGATTACTGGAACAAAAACAATTCAAAGCGCTTTAACATACAAAGCTTTAAAATCAGTAAAATATAGCAAATCTAACAGATTTAAGAAGTAAAATAATATCTTTAAATGAATAGTTTAAAGAAAGATGTAATAACATGATTATAAACACCTTGAATCTACCGTTACTATTAATACTTTATATATTTCTCTGCTCGTAATTTACAACTCTGAAAAATAGCGAAACAAATTCAACTTTTTGTAAAAGTGTATTTATTATTTATTTGTAGAATTGTTTCCACTTTACTTCACATGTTTCTTTCCTGCTTCTTTTCTACCTATGTCATGAGATTCTATTTGATTATACGTGTACTATGTACTGTACATTTGTCATGCATAGTATATATTAATATTTTTGGCCCAAAATTGTCACTTGGAAAGAATACAATTGTATCTTTTATTATCTTTTGTAATGTAGTGTGTTATAGATAATATGGGGCTCGTTGTGATTCAGACGCTTCATGTTGATATTTCTTTTATCTGAAATATTAACAGCTGTCGTTCTGAACCTTCTGTGTCTCTGAGGAGCTTTGAGAGAGAAACATTCAGAGAGAAGAAGAGGAAAGATGAGGAGAAGAAGAATCAAGAGACACAATGAGAAAATGAAGTTCATCTTTCTTTAATTTACTTTAAGTTCACCAGAATTGAATCTTCTCTCGTTAACGTTCTGACCAAGAAAAGAGAGAAATGAGGAAAACAACAGAAATAACAAAGTGCAGACGACTGAAACAGGTCGTCGATTGGACCTCATTCTATTGATCTCTTTATTCAGTCTATTATCTTCTTCATTTGTTATTATACAACTCTAAAGCATGTGATTGTGCTCCTCCTGCTGTGACGGTGGAGTTTGAGGTAACGAGTTATTGTCTTCGTAGATATTTGCTGCTTCAGAACAAACTTCAGCTGATTTGTTGAATTTGTGCAGGAAGATAAAAAGTGACGTAAACAGGAGGTCTGATTTCCTCTTCTGTGTTTACTCTGAGAGTGAGACTTTAGATAAAGTCTGCAGGGGCACAGTGTGTGTGTGTGTGTGTGTGTGTGTGTGTGTGTGTGTGTGTGTGTGTGTGTGTGTGTGTGTGTGTGTGTGGTAACTCACATAGAGTTAATATTTAGTGTTGAAAGTGAAATGCATCACAAATGAGAGAGCAGCCGACAGAGTGTGAGCAGTGAAGAGAAGAGTCTCGTTGGTACATTTGTTCCCTGACAGTCATTCAGATTTAACCGTCATCATCATCATCATCATCATCATCATCATCATCATCATCATCATCATCATCATCATCACATGTCGGTTCTTCCTCTGCTGGTGAAAATGTTGCGGCAGGTCTGGAGGTTGAGGGGCGTCCTCGTCCTCGTCTGCAGCCCGATCATCCTGCTGCCGCTCGCCATCAGCACCACGGTGAGACCAGTTCACTGACCAGTTCACTAACAAGTTTACTAACCAGTTTATTAACCAGGTCACTGACTAGTTTACTGACCGGTTTATTAACCAGGTCACTGACCAGAAATCACCTCTTCAATTGAAGTTACACAAACCTCTTTCCTGTAAACTGAGCAGTGTATTACTGACTAAACTAACCAGTTAATCACAAATATTTAATGACTTCATATATTCTATAATAATACATCATTTACTAGTTGATTATATTCGTTTTTTAATAATCTGAATCTGTTTTAAAGTTATGGAGTAAAAAGTACAACATTTAACTCTGAGATGTAGTAGAACGTAGCAGATAATACTCAAGCAAAGTACAAGTAACTCAAACTTTCCAATTGAAGACGGTCTCACCAGTTGAATTGACCAGTTTGATGAGTGATAACTCATTTAAACTGGTCAGACTAACAGCTGTTCAGAGCTTCTGCTTACTGGTTTCCCTCCAGTTGTTGTTTGGATATATTAACAGTTATGTTCACAACTTTCTGTCACTGATTGACAAACAGATTCCAGTGTTGAAAAGTTCTCTGTCACAAGTTTCAACATGTTTTCACTTCCTGACACGTCGTCTCCGCATAATAATTAGCTTTGAGCTGTGTTTTCTTGTTTCTTGAGCTGAGTGACCATAGAGCTGAGGGAACATAGAGCTGAGGGAACATAGAGCTGAGTGACCATAGAGCTCAGGGAACATAGAGCTGAGGGAACATAGAGCTGAGGGAACATAGAGCTGAGTGACCATAGAGCTGAGGGAACATAGAGCTGAGGGAACATAGAGCTGAGTGAACATAGAGCTGAGTGACCATAGAGCTGAGGGAACATAGAGCTGATTGACCATAGAGCTGAGGGAACATAGAGCTGAGTGACCATAGAGCTGAGGGAAAATAGAGCTGAGGGAACATAAAGCTGAGGGAACATAGAGCTGAGTGACCATAGAGCTGAGGGAACATATAACTGAGGGAACATAGAGCTGATTGACCATAGAGCTGAGGGAACATATAACTGAGGGAACATAGAGCTGAGGAAACATAAAGCTGAGGGAACATAGAGCTGAGTGACCATAGAGCTGAGGGAACATAGAGCTGAGGGAACATAGAGCCGAGTGAACATAGAGCTGATTGACCATAGAGCTGAGGGAACATAGAGCTGAGGGAACATAGAGCTGAGTGACCATAGAGCTGAGGGAACATAGAGCTGAGTGAACATAGATCTGAGTGACCATCGAGCTGAGGGAACATAGAGCTGAGGGAACATAGAGCTGAGGGAACATAGAGCTGAGGGAACATAGAGCTGAGGGAACATAGAGCTGAGTGACCATAGAGCTGAGGGAACATAAAGCTGAGGGAACATAGAGCTGAGTGACCATAGAGTTGAGGGAACATAAAGCTGAGGGAACATAGAGCTGAGGGAACATAGAGCTGAGGGAACATAGAGCTGAGGGAACATAGAGCTGAGGGAACATAGAGCTGAGGGAACATAGAGCTGAGGGAACATAGAGCTGAGTGACCATAGAGCTGAGGGAACATAAAGCTGAGGGAACATAGAGCTGAGGGAACATAAAGCTGAGGGAACATAGAGCTGAGGGAACATGAGGGAAAATAAGCCGTTTTCTTCGGTAAGGACGGCTTGGCTGAAAATAATAAAATAATTATAGATTGCTGTACATATATAATAATATAATCACCTAATCGTGGTGATTGTATGATGATAATATTTAATTTAAAATTAGGGCTACTAAAACTCCCCCTAAGTGAACAATGGGAATGCATTGGGAGGTTTCTACGTGAATGAAAGTTAAGATAAACAGACTGTGTTTGGACAGAGCGGCTCCCGTCATCAGCTCAGCATGTTTTAAATCGTCCCGACACACAAGTGGATGTTTCAGGTCTCAAGGTTGTAAAGTTTTGAGAACTTTAAACTCGTCGTCTTCACACCTGGATTCTGGAGTCCAGCAGGTGAATGAACATCAAGTGTCAGGTGAGCTCAGAGTTCACAGCATGAGTCTGTATCCACACGTTTTCCTCTTTCTGCAAAAACAGCTTTTGTTTTTGCAGTTTTGTATGTCACATAACGAGGTTATGGTGGTTTGTTTTCAGAGTCTTTATCTTTTCAAACATCCAGACTGGCAAAACCCCGTTATACTTTAAAATCCTCTTAAAGTTTCTCTCATCACATTAAGGTGGAATCGTCATTAAATCAGAAGCTTTAAGGTGTAAAACAACTGAATTTAATGCTCTAAATGTTACTTTGATCTCATTCTGCAGGATTAAAGCGTTTAATAACTTAATTTAAGGTTTATTTATTTAGGCGGTCAAAGTATTGGAAACTTGAGGTCTTAAAGTTTGAGATTGTTGTGTGTAATCAAAGAGTTTTATTTGGATGGTTATCTGGAAATTTGTTTAAATTTTGCACTAAATTCAGATGGAAGCGTGGCTATTGTGATTTGTTATGGTTCTTAGAAGAAGTATTAACCTGACATGTTTTTCTGTGTGTGTGTGTGTGTGTGTGTGTGTGTGTGTGTGTGTGTGTGTTTGTGCGTGCGTGCGTGCGTGTGTGTGTGCAGGAGGCCGCCTGTGCTTACGTCATCCTCCTCATGGCGGTGTATTGGTGCACTGAGGTTTTGCCGCTGGCGGTGACGGCGCTGCTGCCGACCATCCTGTTCCCCGTCCTCGGCATCATGGAGTCCAAAGACGTAAGACTGGACCCACACACACACACACACACACACGCAAACATTTTTTAAAAGGTGCTAAATTATTAATTGATTAATATAAAGTTCGAGTTATTGGAGGTTAAAGAGACGACTGCCTCAATCAGAGATCAAATTAGAATTGTTTGTTACAAACAAATATGGTCACTTCTGCTCATTGGTTGCAAAAGAATGAAGTGTCGTATTTTACACACTGCATACAACCAACTGAGAGATTGTCTGTTGTTCTCTGTCTATGGACCCTACGTTCTGTAGAGCCTTCTCCCAGACAACATCAGGATTTTTAGGTATACAAACATTACTGGATATAGTTGAGGATGATAAAACAAACTTTAGTTAATTTGGATATTATGAAAAATGTAAAATTGTGAGATCAGAATCTCATTTCGTGACATTTCTCAAGTCAGTGTTGACTAAACCGAGGACATGAACATCGGTCTCCTGGGTGAAAGTCTTGTGTTTGTTTTACACATCAAACCTTAACTTCCACTCTTCTTTACACTGCGTCAGAGTGTCTAATGATGACATGATGGGTTCAGTATTGTCTGTTGTTGTTCAGGTGTGTATGCAGTACCTGAAGGACACCAACATGCTGTTTGTAGGGGGGCTGATGGTGGCCGTCGCCGTGGAGCACTGGAACCTCCACAAACGCATCGCTCTGCGAGCTCTGCTGCTAGTCGGAGTCCGACCTGCCCTGTGAGTGCCCTGATCTCCTACACTGTACCATCAATGTTTAAGTTACTAATAATACGAGTTCAAAATGAAAGTATTAAAAGACGCAAGTAAAACTTGGAGAAACACGTTCTCTATCTTTTACCACTGGCGCCAGAGAAAAGTTCAAGTTGTTCAAATCAAAAGGATCTATTTCATCTTCGGACTCTCAAATCTTCCATTAAGCATAAAAGTACTTTGCTTTAAATGAGTTTTGAAATGAAAATGCATGCTGACATTGTTAAATGTTTATCGTTGAGGAATGGTAATTTAATTAATGCTGACAGGAATTATAGTTTTAATAGGGATTCTGTCATGAATTAAGTGTTTGACAAATGTAAATTCGTATCTAAAGAGATTTGCTAGATGAAAAATCAGTAGATCACTGAAGTCATTAGGGTTCGTCCTCATGAAACTATGAACGTCTGCACCAAATTTTAATGGCGATCTATCTGATAGCTTTGGAGATATTTTAACTTAAGACTGAAGTGTTGGAAGTTTCCTGTCTCAGTGATCCTTTCCTAACATCTGTAACCACAGACTGTGTATAAGAAGTTGACATAGATGCCGTGATGACGTTCTGCATTTAGGCCGTCGCCATCTTGTTTTTTTTTTCAACCAGAAGTGACACAAGAGGGAGGAGCTAAGTACAACCCAATGTTGAATAAAACATTTTAGGACCAAAATGTTACTATTAACTTCCATGAAGTGAAAACACACAACAGGGTTAAAGTCGCCGTAGTAGAGACCTGAGGTAGCCCCGCCCCTAAAGCATCCCCTGCTTTATGGTCTGTTTGACTCTAAATGGACCATAATGTACTAAATGAACATCATGCTGTATTGAAGAAGACTTGAAACTAGAGATTGAGACCATAAACTCATGTTTACAATGTTTACTGAGGTAATAAATCAAGAGAGAAGTAGAGTCATTTTCTCATAGACTTCTATACAACCAGAGGAGTCGCCCCCTGGTGGACACTAGAGAGAATGCAGCTTTAACACACTTCAGAACTAAAGGTTTCCACCTGACTAAGTGAATCTTCTTAGTGCTAAATTCCCTTCCAGTTTCCCCAGCCTTGTGTCAATGTTCATTGGTCGTACTGGTTAAAAAATGTACCGTGACAATCCTCTGGTTCCGTTTCTTTTGGTTCCGTCCTCTGGTTGCACTTGTTGATGAGGATTGTTGAAGCGTCGTCACATTTTTGAAAATCTCCTCTTTCTTCGTCTTCCAGGTTGATGCTGGGGTTCATGGGAGTGACAGCCTTTCTGTCCATGTGGATCAGCAACACGGCCACCACCGCCATGATGGTTCCAATTGTCCAGGCTGTCCTGGAACAGCTCCACGACAACATAGACCCTGAACCCTCCTCCAAGACCCAGAGAGGGAGTGTCGACCTAGACCAGGAACATAAGGAGAAAACCAGCAGCGTTCTGCAAACTGCTGGTGCGAACATCCTGGATAACGGTATGATTGATCCACTATGCTGCCTACTGAGATCCTGTTTTAGAAGAAACCAGCCTAGTATCCCAAAGAAAGTGGATGAATCTGTTTGTAGGGGATGACAGTAAGGGTTAGGAGGTTGGTGAAAGGCCATGCACTGTTTTCAGATTGTAATGCAGGAGATGGGAGCTCACGTTCTTTCGCAGACCTGCAATAATGTTTACCTTTTTACAACTACAACATTTGCCAAACCTTTACCATACCATAGTTTCCATGTGCAGATATAGTGCGGCACAAGGATCTTTAAAAACTTTGCCATAAAAACATTGTGAGTGGGTTTCACAGAATCGTCCAACGTCGTTGTTCTTGTCTGGTGATTGGGTCAATGGAGGCCCAGTGACCTTCACAATGCATCACTAAAAATGGACAACCAAGCTGGGAACCTTACACTTAACTCCAATACTGCAGTCGAAATCATCTAAGCACAAGTCCAAACCCAAGTGTTTGACTCCCAGTCACCACAAGTCCTGCTGTAGTCGAATTTTAAGGTATGCTGAAAACAAACAACTCTGTATGAAGTGTGGTATACCTTTAGTTTGAGGATTGGACAAAAACGTTGACCTCGTGATGGCGCCGGAAGAAAAGTCTAAGATATTACAATTCATCCTGAAGGAAAACATGACTGTAGGAACCATCCGGTAGTAGGTGAGACTTTTTACTCTGAACTACAAAATGTATGGAACAAAAGGTCAGAGGCTCACCAACCTTTGTTGGGTTCATCTGCTTGATATCAATATGTTTGTACATCCAATAGTGTGTTCAGATATGTCGGTCTGGACCAAAGTGGTGGACTGGCAGACTAACATTGCCATGCATTCTGCCATGTTTCCTCACAGGTGTGAATGGGGAAACCTTCACACAAAGTAACTCAGAGAAATCCAGCAACACGTCCTCTGAGGCTCAGATGGACAGACAGGAGATCGTCAAACCGACACCACAAGACAAACCTCCATCAGACAGCACCAACAGTGGACCTGGTAAGTCCACAGAGGAGATTCACTCTGGTACAGAACTCTATCACCTACAGATTGATTTTCTTTCTTCCAAAGAGTCATCGGTTTTCAGTTAATTTCAATTAAATATGAAGATCAG